>NC_054372.1:115028951-115328951 GCF_017654675.1 Xenopus laevis | reverse complement strand
CCTTTGACTTCAATATTTAAAGTCAAAGGATTTTAATTCCCAGTCGAATATCGAGGGTTAATTAACCCTCGATATTCGACCCTTAGTGAATCGGCCCCTAAAACTTCTATATAAAGTGATGCAAATGGCTTTTAAATAATATTTTTTTCTAATTTTTTAATAATTATTTCTGGATTATCTTTATAATATGCATACTTCCTTCTGTCAACAACACATCTTTGTAATATGTGTACTGCATAATGTTTATATAAATTCGGCATATAATATTACTAGCTAATACTAATATATTTATGTAACCCTTTAATGATGAATGTAAAGCATTAATATAAAATGAATACATTTGAATTCCTTGGAAAGGGAATTCCATTGCAGGTGTACTGTATACTCCTGACTCATAGGAAGATACTGGAACATCAGTCACTAAGAGAGCAAATAGGCATTGATTCCAAATCTCACCCTAACTGGTATTTAGGATGAGGTCCCCTGACACTGATCCAAACATCCCTAAGGGGAAAAGCCCCCACAATTTTGTAACCCTTGGACTATGATGATAGGTATAAGGATAGGTTTTCCATATATGTGCTTTATAATAACCCTGAAGTAGGGAATACTACAACAGCCTCTTTAACACGTTGTTTTTTACACATCCTGGATTTCCCAACAAAGAAAAGTAGAGTGTAGATTGTTTTCAAGCAAAAGGTAGTTTATACTTGAGCCTACTATTGTTTTTGCAACAATAAGGGAATGCAGCATGATTAAATGAGATTGTTCTCATTGACCTTTAATACTTTGTTAGATACATTCTGGATTTATTCACTATAATTATATTACTTTGCTAATATTGCTAGAACTAAATCACTGCAATACTCTACTGACACTGAGGCTCTGTTACCTGCATCCAAATGAGTGGGAATCTGGCCTTCAACTTTGCACATGTTTAGTTTAGTGAGTGGTTCATTAAGTTGGGAATACTAATGCTCTTTATTGCTTCAACTAACATGACTTTCATACATCTAACTTAATGATCCTTGGGTAGATAGGCCTGAGTGAACACAAGTTAAATTGGAAAATTTATCAGCTTAAGATTTCACTCCTATTCAGAGAACATTTTAAAAACTGCACCCCACTCACTAAATAAAGGAGAAAGCAAACATTCTAAATTAATTAAATGTAATGTATTGTAGTTGTTTAATGGTGTATTACATTGTTAATGGAACCATTTCCAAAAGTCCTAATAAGTAATGTGGATTGTATACTTTTTATTTGTGAATTAGTCTTAGTGAATTATGTTTGTATTGCTATATGATTATAGTCTTAGTGAATTATGTTTGTATTGCTATATGATTATATTACTGTAGTTAGTATATTTAGCAATACTGAAATTTTGGTGGATCCAGAAAAAATTAAGTACTGTAGGTTCTGCTGACAAAATCATTATCTTTTTACAGATTAGTTTGCCCCATAGTATTGTATACAAAATAATCATTCATTCTTTTACTAGCCAGACCCCAATGAAAATGTGCTGCAAGTCCCACCGAGCACTAAATAAAACATATATACACATCATAATTGTATATCTAAAAGTATAAAAACTGAAGAAACTGTGTTTCACAGTGTAAGGTTTTTCATTGGACAGGCATTGGGAATTTTTATTTCACAAACCACATTATATCATTCCAGTAATAGTGTCATATCAAATATATTTGCAAAAATAACATGTAAATAACAAATCAACATTTAGGGGGTTATTTATCAAAATCTGAAAAGTTCCCTTTTCCCGCCTATTTATGAATAAATTATTCTGAACTTGTGCATGAATAAAATTGAGAAAATAAAAAATCTTAAATTTGTTAAATAACCCCCTTAACACTTAGGGGCAGCATACCTATACTTCCGTATGCACCTTTTAAAAAAAAGACCAATTGTTTATCTACTATAAACTTTTATAAAGGGCATTGACTAAATTAAAGAAAACACTAACCTTATTCTGTTGTATAAAATGCATAATATAAAATAATAAAAAAATTGCAGCCAGCACACTTTGCACCCATTAATATAATGCCTGATGTAGTATACAAACCATTTTTGCTGAAACCTCAATAACATATACTTATAAAATGCACACAATGTATTCATAAAAAGTTAATGGGATGCGGTCATGTTTTTTCAAAACACATCACTTAATAGTGCTGCTCCAGCAGCACTTTTGCACTGAAATCCATTTTTCAAAAGTGCAAACTGATTTTTTCATATTTAATTTTTAAATCTGACATGGGGCTAGACATTCAGTATTGTCAATTTCCCAGATGCCCGGAGTCATGTGACTGTCATGTGCTCTGATAAGCTTCAGACACTGCAAGTCAGAGTGATATCACCCCCTCCCTCCCCCCATCAGCCGATCAGCAGAACAACAAGTAACATAACCAGATAACTGCTCTATGGTAGATATAAGAACAGCACTCAATAGTAAAAATCCATGTCCCACTGCGACTCCTTCAGTTACATTGAGTAGGAGAAACAATAGCCTGTCAGAAAGCTGTTCCATAGTGCAGCACTGACTCTTTCTGAAAGCATGACAGAATCCCTTTAATATATCGATGATAACCTATTATGTTTTAGAATTGAAAGTGTTATGCCTTTAAATGCTCATTAATCTTAAAATGTCTTACCTGAATTTTCAGGTGTAGAATTCAGCAATAAAAATCTCCACCCTGAGACCTACAAATAAAAAAATTACAAATCACCATGTAAACAGGAAATGTCAACTATGGCATACTATTAATGTGGCAAGATGTTAAATCAATACTTTAAGTAATTAATAGGCATGCATTTTATTGCAAAATCAATTGCAGCAAATTCTCTAACAGGGAAACTTTGATAAGAGAATATTATTTATAAGTAAAACATAGTTATTAAAGATTAAAAAATCATCAGTTCATCATCCAATAAGAATCCTTGAAATAAATGTTATATTTTACATTGTTCTTACACAATTTTCTGATTTTCATAGTCATATTTTAGTAAAATACTTGATTAGTTTAAGTTAGAATACAAAATATAATGCTGTAAATCAAGAAGATCATAATCCTGTCCCTCCGAATTTTGAATAACAGCCTTTCAATTTGCAGAAGGCTGATGCAACTTCATTCCTAGCTCTTTTCTTTAAAATATTAATGGCGTTATCAGACCCTTTTGGTATAGTGATTTTATAAAAAAATATTACTTTAAAAAAGCTGGCACATTATTCATATCCATCAAAAAGTAGCAGATAAAGAGCATGACCAATGAGAAAAATAATGTTATGGTTTAGCATAATATTGACTACATACAAGTAACCAACCAGTAAAGAACCTATCATGGTCTATTACAGGAGGAATGAATGAAAGAAAAGTATTGATTGGTTGCATTGAATTACTGGAATTCACAAAATGTTGCCTGCATAAATAACCTTTGAGACAGGTTTATTTATATTTTTCTGCAGCATTCAAGAACATATAAACGTTGATCAAACTTAAAGGAATCAATAAAATTGGCAGTTCAGTTTGATTTATCTTTATCCAAATATGAGCCAAACAGAGGAAAAAAAAACAGAGAAAAAATGATCAATAATATTCAATAAAAGGCACTGTGCAAAATATTTTATTTTCCTGTCAATTCATTACATTTTGATATTGATTGATATTGAATTGCTGTTTCTTGACAATCCATCTGAATTTAATTGATTTAGACTGATTTGTTCTGATTCAGTCACATTTGTTAATTCCCTTAATAAATCCAACAATAATTATGACTGAATTGAAGTCGATCCATAAGGATGTTTAGTGAACTGAGTGCCTATATAATTCTTTGTAAATAAGATTGAGGAGGTGTGGTTTACAATCTGAATAATACATTTGCTACTACATTTTTTCAAACGAGCTTCAAAGTGCATTGTGTTAAACTAATATTTTTATAATTAGCACAGAAATATTGTCTTAGAATAAATCCAAACCCTTCAAGGAATCAGAAATTAGACATTTGGGGCAGCTTCATTATTCTAGGACAAGTCATATTGTCAAAGAGGACTAGAAAGCTAACAGGCCTTCAGGAAATTGTGATTAAGATTTATGTTTGAAAGAAAGGAGATCAAATATACTACGTTCTGTTGTTTAACTAGTCTGGGGTGATATGAGGATTTTCTGAAAATTTATTTGATATCTTAGAATAGTATAGACAGTGTAAATGTGTGTTAAATATTTAAAATTTTATGAAATGTGCCACTACTTTTGATATGTACTTTGAGAAAAAGTCATGTAAATGACTCCTATTTATTATTCATGTTTTTAATTTGCATTTCCTGAATTAATACAGTGAACACATTCTGAGCGCAGGTTTGATGCAGGAACATTTTTGCACAATGTTGATTGGCAAGATACTGTATTTGCATTATAGCACTGCGGGGAATACTTGATAGAAACTGAAAGTGAAAAATACTATATATATATTGCTCTTTAAGACATTTTAAATGTTCTTGAGGTAGAACATGGTTGATGGAAGCATCATCCACTGGTATTTTGTGGTAATTATGGTGTCATTGCAATAGAGATTCGCCTTTCTTCTCTTAATTCCTTTTGCAATTTGTATGGCTAAATAAGGATTCAGAGGGATGCTAGAATGCAGTGCTGCTACAGTAAGTGCTAACACCACTAACATAATGGAGTGGTGTCTGACTTCAGTTGAATACATCCTTGATTAATTGATACTTGGTCCCAGGAGCACGACCCAGGCAAAATATGCACGAATGATTGTGGATCTTCATGGCAGTTATATATATATATATATATATATATATATATATATATAAGATCAAATAAGATCAATTACAAACTCAGTGAACAGTTGTGTCCCATGTGGCCCCCTTAAAGTCGTTGACTAACTCAAAGTTAGTTAGCTGAAAAGCAGGAAGTTGTGTTCTGGCTATTATGTTAGACATCCAGTCACTCCAGCCTTTATACATTACATTTTAGGCTAACAAACCATATTAGAAAAATTTTTTTATTTTGCCTATCTATTTACCAAGTTTTCTTACACTGAACTATTCCTTTAAGGAGGAAATCTGCGCATAATTTATTTTATGGATAAAAAATGTTATAGAGGGAGATTGCCTTTAGGAAACACTTTAAAATCGAATACGTTCATCCTAAATAATTAATACTGCAACCAGTATGTAATCTTTTATGACAAATTCACTGCTAGTGATCTCTCGCGTTTTGCTTTGCCGAAAAATGTTCGAATTTCCCGCAATATTCGTGAAACGGCATGAAACGTGAAATTCAAAAGTTTTCACGCAAAATTTGTGATTTTCCTATGTTTTCAGGAAAAAATCTAGCAATTCGAAAGTTTTTACTATAAATTCAAGCAATTCGAAAGTTTTCACGCAAAAATCGGAGATTGACGGCAGCGAATTTTCACCGGCGAATTTTTTTTGCCGACAGTGAAACAATGGAATTCGCCGCAAATTCATGCCAGCCGAATTTATTCGCCCATCACTATTCAGTCAAATAAGATCCAATAAGACTTGATTTAGCACAAAAGTGCTGAAGTAAAATTGTTTGCAAGTTATGTCTTTAAAATCACACTACTGTATCTATAGATGAACTTCCACTATAGCGTAGGCAAAAAAATAATAATAAAAAAAAAAAAATATATATATATATATATATATCATGCAAATTACTGGGTTACATAATCTCAATTCATAATAACAATTAACAATGTGGAAAGAATCTTATAGAATATTCTATAAGAATACTTATAGATATAGCTTTTTTTTTTTTTTAAAGAAGAGCATTTGCTAATAGTTAGTTTTAAGATTCATAATTTCCATCTTTCTGACATTATGTTGATAGAGACAATGTGGTGTTACTCTAATAGCACAGGAAATCCACAAAGTGCCAGAGGGAAACAGGCCCAAAAACACAATTAATGAATAATAATTCTTTAATATGGGAAGTGATGCACATTTGAATTGGACATTGTGAAATGCTGTGTGCATAATTTCAAATAATAGCACATAAATTCACAGCCTGTCAATAAATCCAGATGATATTTTAATAGTCCTGCATTCAAGCTCCATCCAGCCCAATTTCTGCCTATTGAGAAACAATTAAAGAATAATCAGTATGATGCAGATTGTCAGTGTGCATGAAATCACAATACAAAATACAAAGTAGTTGAAAATAAGCTAAGCATTCTGATGAGAAAAATAAAGTCCATAATACTCTAATCATTATCAGTACACATCATATCATAACAACTTTATGATATATATATATATATAGAGAGAGAGAGAGAGAGAGAGAGAGAGAGAGAGAGAGAGAGGGAGAGATATAAATCTCTACAGCAGCAAAAACAATATTTTAGATGTAATACTTTAAGGCCACTTGTCTAATTGTCTCCAGCAGTGTAAGGGGATAACACTACTGTAATCAAGTTAGGTTACTATAAATGAATATTTGCCATCTTGTGGTCTTATCTGTGTCTTTTTGGCCACAACTTGGGGTTTTGTGTTAAGATTTCTAGTTATGGCTTCTAATTGAGGGTTGTTTGTTGCCTTCTCCTAACCTTGGGTTATTTATAAGACTTGGTTATTTGCTACCAGGCCTACCATTTAACATATAAGTTGATGTCTTTAATGGCTTCTACTGTGCTTCCTCCTTGTCCTTTATTCTAGCTTATTCCTTTATTCTATGCTGTTTTCCTGCTCTGGTGGGGACAGATAACTCTCTGCTTAAATCCTGCTGGGTGCAAACATACACCTTCACTTTACAAAAGCTAAACTCAACATTAGCAAAATAAACTTGTCAATATTAATATGTGTATTCCTTAAGCAGATCTATTTATTTTCTAAGAACAACCTCAGAGTTACTATCATCTATTTTAATGTTTCTATGCACATCCTCACATACCATAGCAAATACTTGTGTATTCTTCTTAAAGGAGATATATTATATAAACAAAAACAAGAATTTGACAGTGCATAATACTCTTTTAAATAAAGAATGAAAAAAAACTGAAACCTGTCTTTGCTTGGGTGACTGTGGGGCTGTGATTACCTATCCCCCTCCTATTGTGCTTATTGCAGGGACCATTAGGACATGCCCACCCTCATTTGAAACATGTATAGGGACCCAGCAGATCTAATAGCAGAATAATATTAACTGTTAGGCCAGAACCATATATTATTCATTATTACTAGACTAGTGTGTGTACACTGTCAGTAAGCAACATCACCTTCTCACTTATATACTGTGTTGCCAGTAGGTGTCAGTGTTCATATTGTTCTATGTTCTTAAAGTTTTGCTTGTTTGAAACATGCGCATTCTGGAAAGAGTCTCCATAATACAATGTTATATCCTTCTTTCTTCTGCATGTGGTGATGAGAATAAAACATCAGCCATGCTTGCAGCATCATCCTGATTGTTACTGCACTTTCAAATTACCCAGTTACTGTGCTAACACTTACATTATTAGGATGGGTTTTTAGTTATGTTATATGTTTCCTGATTTATTAGCTAGGTATTAATGGCATTACTGTGTAATCCATTTCTGGTGTATTTGTGTTCTAGTATATGGGTGATTATATATAACATGACTTTACTTTTATGGCATATTTAATATCCTGCAATATTCTGACTTTTTTTTTGTCTATGCATTTACCATTACCTTTATTATTTTTCAAAGTGTTTAGCTGAAAAAGTTTTTTCTTTTCTGAAAATTTGCTTTTGCTTCAAAACACATAAAGAAGCTGTCACAGTTACAGGGTTTTGACACTGATTTCATTTCTCCTTCTATCCCAAAGCCTTAACTTAGCCCTGCTATATCGCATGCTTCTCTTATTTTGTTTCACCATAAAGATGAGGAATAGTGTTGTGCCAAAAGCGATCATGGGCTAGGAAGAAAGAGAAAGAAGCACAACAAAGAGTAAGTCCTTGGAGACATAAACAGTGTGGAGCGTTATAAGAATGATGCCTTTCTCTTGGAAAAAAAAGAGGTTTCTATAAAAAATTATTGGTAAAGTAAGTCCGCAGTTATATATAAAAAATGGATTTAGATTTTATTGTACATGACTGTATAAAGGTTCCAAATATGGAAACTACAGCTGTGAATAGGAAATTTCCACATTTGATTTGAAACATACAGTTACATGGTTTGTACAGAGCATTCATAGACTAACTCATCCCAAGGGTTATGCCCTTGTTTTACATAGTTAGGACTGACACAAGGACACTGCCTTGACTGGGCAACCCTGATTATGCATAGTTTGTACAACTATATAGTCATGTATTTGGAGGTAAATGTATTTATTGCACATTAAATTACTTTGTACAATTTTGGATACAAAAATGCAAGTATTGTATGTTGGCGATTCAAGCTCATCTACAATATTCTTTTCAATACATGGCACCTTTTGAAGCATACCTTCTTTGGCAACCCTGGAATTACTGGCATGTCCAGGGTGGCTGTAACGCTAATTGACCCACAATTCAGCATAAGAGGTAGGACAGATGCATTGGCCCCTAGTGCAACTATTCAGAAATGCAAGGAGCATGCTTAGATATAAGTACAGGTATGGGACCTTTTATCCAGAATGCTGGGACTTTGGGCTTTCCGAAAAACGTAATTTGGATCTTCATACCTTAAGTCTACTAGAAAATCATGTAAATATTGAATAATCCCAATAGGCTGGTTTTGCTTCCAATAAGGATTAATTGTCTTAGTTAATTGTGATTAATATCTTAGTTTGGATAAAGCACAAGGTACTGTTATATTACTTTAGAGGAAAAGGAAATCATTTTTAAAGATGTGGATTATTTGATTATAATGGAGACTATGGGAGACAGCCTTTCCATAATTCGGAACTTTCTGGATAATGAGTTTCTGGAAAATGGATCCCATCCATGTACTTAATATTTTGTTCTTTGTTTAATACTTACTTATTCTTACATTCCACATTTATAATTCAGGTACAGTATGGGACCTGTTATCCAGAATGCCCGGGACCTAGTGTTTTCCGGGTAATGGATCTTTCAGTAATTTGGATTCCATACCTGTACCTTTAACAAATAGAGTCAATACATGTACAACATTATGTGCATTTTAGCATTCCTACAGTTGCCATTGTAAAGAGGGATCATCTTTTTTTCTTCACATTTTTGCCCCTTTAATAAGATCCATTTGCTGCCTCAACATGTGCCTTGTCATGCCATGTCTCATATCCTTCTTTAATCATATCTATCTATTTAGGCTTCTTTGCTGAACAGTTTCCTCTGTTACATTTTTCCACTCTTTCTTACTTTTTACCCAACTTTTTTAACTCTGTTTAGCATTCACATGAGAGAGAATATCTGGTTAACATTTTCTATAGCAGAGTACATAAAAATGCTTAGTATGGCTTCAAATCAGATACAGAAAGCTTGCATACCTAATGATCCTTGAGTTATAACATTTATCATAATCAGAACTGCATTCATCTTATGATGTTATATTATGATTGTTGCATTTTCAAACTCAGTGTACGTCTTACATATTTTAAATGAGTTCAGACTGCCTTCAGTCAGGGACCAAAAAAGAGGTACATTTTGTAATACTAATTTATCAAGACATTTTATACAAAATGTATATAGCATTTATACTCAAATAAAGCAATAGTAACATGGATAGACAGACAGACCTGATAAACAGAGATAGATAACATAACAGACATGGTATGAAAAATGAATGAATTACAAAGTCTATAAAGGGAAATGCCTTACAATTAACATTTCATATGTCTCTTTTTGCAATATAAATAAAATTTAAAAAGGTCAGTTGGAAGCATTCTGTACAAGGGTATGTGTCAATTACTGGCACAAGCAGTTTTTTAAATTTGTTATCCTGATTTATGGTAAATTGTTTAGGTAAAGGATATTATTGATAAAACTACTTTTCCAGTGGATAAACCAGGATATGTTCCAGAAATCCAACATCCACAGACTTTACATTATATATTACATTATATTATTATAATGATGTCAGGATATTTATATACTGTACATTTTTCTTATTCCCTATATTACATATTTATTATGCAAAAATTGTGTTTTCTTGATTCTAGATACCAATTATCATTTTATCCAATGTCCTAGGCTTCCTCTATGCATGTCAATGTACATGCTTCATTTGACATGCCTTTTACAATGTAATTAGCAAGAATGCATGATTCTTGATTGGAGAAAACATGGTCTTGTAGAAACCAAATAATTTGCATGACAGATTTGACACCTAACAAACTGATGAATGTGACAAGGGGACTTATAGTTTTTACTCCAAATCACATTTTTAAAATAATCTTTCATACATTTTTTATAGATATTCAACAGCATGTCACCTATCAAATCTCCCATCCATATTGTGTACATTGCATAGTATGGATGAGATTTAGAACAGACATGCTCAATTACTGCAGAATCTGTTATGTCACATAAATGCAATTCAATTTATTAACAGAAGTTTTATATAAACTTTTTTTTAACCTTTTGCTTTATGCTACTTAGAGTTAATTTGATATATGTATACATTTGTTGCCAACCCAAAGTAAGTAAATATTAATATTATTATTATGAATTTACTGGGAAAACTTCCACTGTTCTCAAGGCTTCAAAGAATAATGAACCCATCCCTTTCAGCATAACTTGGAGTAGATTGTTTGAGTAAATTTCTTAAGATGACAACATGATCTAAAGTAGTCTATTGCAAGAGAATGCAAACAAGACCTAGCTGACATGTTTACAGACAAATTCAGTGGTGTGATTAAGTCCCTCGCAGACCCCGCAATGTTGAGGGCCTCCAAGTCCAGAAGGGCCCCATTGCTCCAATGAGGCTGGGATCAGAGGGGACCTGTTGTGTCAACCCAGAATTGAAATAATACACCACAGCTTGGAGTCAAAGGGAGTGTGGGAGGAGGCACAGCAGTGGGCGGGCAGGTGGAGGTGGAGCCACATGAAGCAATGAGGGAAGCAGCTAGATGATTGGAAGGGAAGTGAGACCAAGGGAAGGGGAGGGGAGGGGAAGGAAGGAAAGGAAAGAGGAGGAGAGAAAGTGATTTTTGCTCTTTGTTCTGGTACAGTATAGAGGCAGCAGCAATGAGAGACAGTACTGTTCTATGTTCTTGTCTGCAGTATGAAGCAGGGGCAGGGAATGTTTTGAAGTTTTAAATAACCTGACAGTCCTGACTGTGACTGACCTTTGTGTGTAACTTGAATTTTTTGTTTTTTTAATGTTCTGACTGATACTATGAGACCATGCCTGGCAATGTTGGGGCAGGGGTATCACTGAGGATTGCTAGGTTTATGCCAATGATCCGGTGGCATAAGACTGTACATAGGTAGGGCTAGTTTTATATTGTAGTGGACCACAGTGTCTTCTTGATAACTTGTCCTGTTCCTACATACTGTAGATTAGTATCATTGTTCTACCACCGGAAGGTCAGTCAGTACCTAGGAGTGTCTCGTGTTGTTCTAATTCAACTTCAGTCAGTCTAAATAATTTTATTCAGCAACTAGGAGTGTCCTTTCTTGTTCTAATTCAACTTCAGTCAGTCCAAATAATTTATTATTCAGCATTTATTGTAGTGCAAATTCACTAGTATAATCTAAAAATGTCACAAAGCTCATGTGAATACTTAAGTGGTGCATATCAAAGAAAACAAAAAGCTGCTAAGTGAAAAAAGTTAGTCAAGATAGTGTCAGGACTTGCTTGTAGTGATGGGCGAATTTGTCCCATTTCGATTCGCCATGAAATTCGAAAATATACCCGTGAAATTCGCGAAAGGCGAACAATTTGCGAAGCATGACAATTCGCAGGCATCAAAATGGGCACAGGCATCAATGATGACTAGGGATGGGCGAATTTTTTCGCCTTGTTTCAGCGACATTTCGTCGGCTGCAAATTTTTGCCAATACGAAATGGGTCAAATTCGCCCATCCCTAATGATAATGGTCAAAACAGTCACAGGCGGTAAAAAAACTTTGATGCTGGTGAATTTTTTGCAGCAAAGTCACTAATTTATTGGTCAGCAGCAAAATCCGGAAATTCACTACAAATTTGCGCCTGGCAAATAATTTGGCCCACCACTACTTGCTGGGTTTCAAACTCTGGACTCTGTGCTAAGCCACTTGTGTACTTACCTGTTATACTCCTGTCTTCTGCTTTATCTCTCCGCTCATCTCAGTATCCCTATCTGAGTGTATCCAATCCTGACCCTTTATAAGCCTGCTCCTGACCTTTGCCAAGTGCTTTGTCATTAAGCTGTTGCAGTGATCTTGCCACTGGTTCCTGTTACTCCACTACGTCATCCCAGGGAAGACGTGACATATAGATAATATGTTTCAAAAATCTCAAGCTCAAGTCTCAAGCCAAACTTCAGATCATGAAGCCTCTACCTCTACAAGAAAATGTTAAAAGAAATATGTGAAGGTGGCTGTGGCTCCAAAATAGTTCAGGAGACACTGATTAATGGCACAGTCACAGCAGACTCTGGAAGAAGTAAAAGTACTGATTATTCAGATAAAAAAGGTGATGCACAAGAACAGCCATATCAAAATGTGATACAGTACAGTACAGTACAGACCCCCTGTCTGTTTCAAGACAAACTAGATGATAATATGAAATTAAACATTTGCTCAAGGCAAGCCCAAATGGATATTTGAAGGATGTTATTATTTATTATTAAAAGCTTGTCCAGGGTAGCACTCATTTCAATGTACCTTGCAATAAAACCCAAAAAGGAAATCAAGACAGTGAGGCATATAGAAAAATGCAGGGAATATAAGAGAAGAAGAAAAACATAACAAGGAGAAAGTATAACGGACCAAGCTATACTCTGCAATAATGCATCTACTTGGGTTTACATAAGTTTGTACTATATGCATCTATTTAATCTTTATTTGAGTAGATCATGCAGTTATGGTTTCATTGATTTTGTAAATTAAATGTATATTTTAAATAAATATATAAATGGCACATAGGGGGTTATTTGTTAAAACTAAATTTTTTTCTAGTCAAGTTTTTTTTAGTGAAAAACCTTGAATTTTTAGAGGAAAACTGAAACTTTTTGAATTAGTCTCCGAAGCTGCTAAATGTCTGAATTTAAAAATACTTCATCTATTGATGCTGATTTTTGCTCGAAAACTCTATAAATTCAAATCAAAACTCACATTTTGTAGCAATTCGAATATTTTTCAAAATTTTTCTACCTGAGATATTATTAATTAAGCCAAATTCATAGTTAGGTTGAGTTTTTACTGGTAAAATATGAGAAAAAAACGAATTTTAGTAGTAAAAAACCCCCCTAGTGTCTTGGAAAAAAAGTGTCTACCATAGTCTGTGTCTTTCCTTCACACGTTTAGGACATGCCTTAAAATGGATAAGGAAGTGTGTGATATTTTGATTATCTCTAAGAAAGTGTAGATTTAAAATGTTATCTTTTGGTATTAGCTCATCTGAAAACCTGAGCTCTAAACCCTAAATCATAGCCTTGAATTACAGATTAAAACTAAACATCCCTGATTATGTTTTGGTTCCTTTTGAGCACTTAAATGGAACTGTGCTTTAGACTTTAAGAGAATGGCCCTCTGTTCAGCAATTTAGTCGGATCAAGTGTCTGTATCCAGAATGTGTCAAAGGGTTTATATCTACTGCCAGTACAGGTCATATTAACCGTGGAATATTACAGTGCCTACTGTTTATAGACTTATCTAAGTAATAATGCTGATAGACTGCATATGGCTGATGATTTAGGAACAGTCTACTACAAATTAGAAAATGAAAGCAAAAGCCTTATTATTACTGACAACTGCATCTGTGCAAATTGGCAAACGTTGTTAATGTATAATCCTACTATATATAATCAAAATCTTCATGTATGAAGATATTGTTTTAGGGCTAACTTTTTTTTTTTGCAAAAATATTCTATCTAGCACTGTCCAAATATTTTGGTATTTTGCTTTAATTCACATAGATAAAATATTGAAGTTCCTTCCTTATGTTTATTTGATTAAATATTAATTTAGACTTCTGATCATGATTGCTAAGCACTTGTTTTTTTTTTTTTAAATTAAAATGACTATGATGGAATATTTAATTTGATAAGAGATTATTCAAACACTGGAAGAGCCATACTATACTATGTTGGGTAAAACAATACATTTTTAAATAAAGTGTGTCAGTACAGAGAACACATTGTATTTAAAAATAGGGATGTAGCGAACGTCGGAAAATATGTTCGCGAACATGTTCGTGAACGTCCGGACAAAAATGCGAACGGTTCGCGAACGTCGCGAACCCCATAGACTTCAATGGGAAGGCGAATTTTAAAAGCTAGAAAAGACATTTCTGGCCAGAAAAATGATTTTAAAGTTGTTTAAAGGGTGCAACGACCTGGACAGTGGCATGCCAGAGGGGGATCAAGGGCAAAAATGTATCTGAAAAATCCATTGTTGACACAGCGCTGCGTTTTGTGCTGTAAAGGGCAGAAATCACACTACGTCACTCAGGTGGTGTTTCTGGACATGGAATGTGAAAAAGCTCACACAGCTAGGTGGCACTTGGTTAAAGACTGGGCAAACAATGCTTGCAAGGTCAACGTATACAATAGTGGATACGGAATATATTATTGCTGCTTGAAAAACGTCACTCAGGTGGTGTTTACGGACACGGAATTATTATTGTTATTATTTAGACAGAATGTGAACAAGCTCACACAGCTAGGTGGCATTACTAGCCAGCAAAGCTACCTAACCTAAAATGTCCCTCAAATCCCTGCAGAGTTCTGTCCCTACAATACAGAGCAGTATCAAGTAGATTACTAGCCAGCAAAGTTACTATCAACTGTCCCTCAAATCACTAACAGCTCTCTCCCTACACTAGCTCTTCCAAGCACACACAGGCAGAATGAAAAAACGCTGCAGGGCTTCAGTTTATATATGGAAGGGGAGTGGTCCAGGGGGTGTGGGGGTGGTCCAGGAGGGAGAGCTTCCTGATTGGCTGCCATGTATCTGCTGGTCTGGGGGAGAAATGGCAAAAAAAAGCGCCAGCTAAGGCAAACCCAAATTGGCGAACGTTGCGCAACGTTCGCGAACATTCGGCGGACGCGAGCGGTCGATGTTCGCGCGAATTAGTTTGCGGGCGAACAGTCCGCGACATCCCTATTTAAAAAGGCACTCTTATGAATAGGAGACTATATAACTACTGTGCCATTTTCTTAATATCATGACAGTAAAGATGACTATAGATATACATTATCCAGAGAGATAGAATATTCCTTGTTTGTCACATTACAGTAAATGCCCAGCATAACTAAGAAAAAATATTTTTAATATTTTTTAATCGTGTGATGTTAAAAACCATTTTACTAGAAATATATTGTTGATAATATTTGAAAAGCAAGCCAATCTATTCATAAAGATAAGTACTTTCACCATTTTCATATGATATTCAAAGATATATATATCTTTGAATATCATATGAAAATGGTGAAAGTGCTTATCTTTATGAATAGATTGGCTTGCTTTTCATTAGGTTTGGAGTTATTTTAAGTTAAATATTTCTTGACCTGTTCCTAGTTTTTTCACACAATTAGAGGCACATTTATCAAGGGTCGAATTTCGAATTCATGTGAGTTTTTTTTAACTCCCTTAAATTTGAATGAATTCTAAATTCAACCTGGTGAAATTTATTAATAAAATCAAATTTTATAACTTGGACAAATTTAAATGACCCAAAAACTTAAATCAAATTTGATTCATATTCAATCAAACTCGATTGGAGTTTTTTCTGTGAAAAAAACTTGAATTTCAGGATGGCTGTAAACATCACCAAAGTGATCCCTGGAACTCTCCCATTGACTTAAACAGTAATTCGGCAGGTTTTAGGTGGTGAATAGTTGAATTTGAATTCTTAAAGGGCCAGATTATGATAAATCTCGAAAATCAAATTCCAATTTTTTTTTAAAAAAAAACCCGGACTGGATAATTACCTAGTCGAATTTGGCAGTGTCCATAAAAAAAAAAATCTGAGAAATTAAATTTGAATTTTCAATATGACCCTTAATAAATCTGCCCCTTAATGATTGCTACCTAAAACCTAAAAGATTGTATTTATTGAAAATATGATTGGGGGAAAATCTGTAATTGATGCCTAAAGAGCCAAATGAACAGGAAATTGTTTTAGTAGTGACATCAAATTACTGTTGATCTGTAACACTTTCTAAAAAATACAGAGGGGTTGCCTTATTATATTTCAACTGTGAATATTGCTGGTTTAAAGTAGAATTAATAGGAATTGCATTTGGCCAGTAATATTTAGAAATTAACCTTACTGACAAGTGATTCAATAGACCATTTTGCCTTCCGTTTTGACCTTAAATAAAGTCTGTGTAAAGCAATTGAAACTGACCACTGACATGCAGGCCCAGATTGCAAACTGCCTCCTAGTTATCACCTCCTGGATGAGCCAACACCACCTCAAGCTTAACCTAGCTAAAACTGAGCTCATGATCTTCCAGCCTTTCTCTTCCTTTTACCATTACTATTGATAGAACGAACATAGTCCCTCTCTGTTGGATTACAGCTTAGCTTCAGAGAGAAAATAAATATGTTTAAACATGGGCAGACAGTTTAAAATGCATTGTGCTCGTGTACATCAAGCTGTTTACAATTGAGTCTTATGAACTAAGCAGAACATCGTAGCAAAGGGCTTCCTCTGCTGTCCATTTATTTGCAAAATCCCAGATATATCTGTAGAAATGCATACTCCAAATCCAAGTTTGCTTAATACCAACACAAACCGCGCACTCTTTTAATGGTTATGATGGCAATACTACATACAAAACAGTACTGCACCTTTAAATAATGGGACAACTTTGTGAAATGCATATTTTTATATAAATTCCCTGATATACTGAGCAAATATAGAGTCTTGACTTGTTTTAATTTCATGCTACTGATTGTTAGAAACGAAATACCAGGTAATGGGAATGCACTAAACATATATTTCATCAGTTTAAAAACTTTAATTATAATTACAGCATGTAATTGTGTAATTAGTTGATATCATGATGACAGAATGGGCATAAATCTATTTCAGTGTTAAATAAATAAATGAATAACAACCAACACTTTGGCACTAGCCATTCTATTTTTCAGGTGCTGCTCTTAAAAAGGTTTTTACAAAAGGCATACATAAACTGGGGTATTCATTACAACTATTTTTTTTATAATTTTTATAAAAACAAATCATCCAAACTCCCAACCATAAATGCCCTTAAATTTACAAAAATTCATGAACGAAAAAAAACATGTGCAGGAAAAGTCACAACAAATCAACTTTTTTTAGAATTTGTTACTCGAAAACCAAAATTTTATCACCAAAAAAACCATGTTCAAAATGCCCAAAACCCTCGAAGATCATGATGGCAAGAAGCATCTTCCAATAACAAAAGGGACAATGTGCCATTGACTTTTACATGACTTTTGACAAGTTTTAGCAGATTCAGATTTGTCACAGTTTTGTCGCATAATAAATCCAGAAAATGTTGGGAAAAGAAAAAGTTTAGTTTCGCTACTTTTTTTGTGTTATTTAAGACAAAAAGCCAGACCAAAAAACTTTGAGCTTTTAATAAATGTGCCCAAATATGTATATTGCCACAAAACTCCTTCTAATCATATCTTTTTTCTTTTAAAAACATTTTCAGTTTCCAATGGATTTACAATAAGTAGGGATGTAGCGAACTGTTCGCCGGCGAACTTGTTCGCGCGAACTTCGACCGTTCGCGTCCGCCTAATGTTCGCGAACGTTTGGGAACGTTCGCATTTTGAGTTCGCGTTCGATTCGAATACAAATCGTTCGACCATTCGACCGCTAAAATCGAACGATTTCCATTCTTTCGAACGATTTCCATTCGTTCGAACGATTTCCATTCGTTCGAACGATTAAAATCCTTCGAACGTTTGATTCGAATGAAAATCCTTCGATCGAACGATTAAAATCCTTCGAACGTTCGATTCGAATGAAAAATCCTTCGAACGTTCGAATCGAACGATTTTAGCGGGTGTTCGAAGTTCGCGAACTGTTCGCGAACGTTCACATTTTTTGCCGAACACCAAATCGGCAGTTCGCTACATCCCTAACAATAAGCCGATGCATTCAGACCATGTTAAAACATGTATTTGTTCATAGGTTAATGGTCCACACAGAACAAAAGAAAGTTTTTTTAAATGCAATATATACTTATCTTTATGTCACAAGGTTTGAATGTAAAAGCTTAAATAAAAAACCCAAGGCAACACTCAATGATAAAGGTGCAGTTTAGTGTTGGTACTCATTTTGTGAGGCCAACAACAGGGCCGGATTTACTCACCTGGCGTTTTCTCCCACATTCTGTCAAACTGTTTCCAATTTTTATGCTTTTAAAAAACCTCTTAAACACATTTCTTTAGAGAAGATTACCATCATTTAGCCTAACAAATCGTCAACATGCACTATACACTAAGAGGGTTATTTATCAAAGGTCGAATTTTGAAGTTATGTGAATTTTTTTAACTCTGATAAATTTGAATGTACTCACAACTTGAATGGGAGATTATTTATGAAAACACTTGAAAAATGTCACAACTGTGCTTTGCTAATAACACAAACTATTAGCTGATCTATTCTTTGGTTTTGAAAATATGAATTTATGTTATGAAAAAGTATATCTAGAGGCAGTATTGCTTGTGACTTGTCTTAATGTTATCACTTTTATATAGCTGCTTTTAGTTTTTGTGTGTGTTGCCCTTCTATTATTTTCAAGTTTTTATTAAGCATCACAGATTGTAAGATTACAGTCAGGGTGTACAGTTAGGGTGTACAATAGGGGGGTAAGTCTTTATTTAAGATTATGCACAGTTTCACAAAATGTAGATGTTCTTTCTCTGGGGAAATATTTTGAAAGCAATAATATACTTGGTAAAATAAATAAAAACATTTTAATCTGCTGTCTATTCAAATAAAGGCACTGCAGCCTACTGAAAACTGAATCAGCCACCATTGCACCATTGTCTATGCTTTTGAAGTGGACATGGGATAACGAAATATTATACTTAAATACATAACCAGCACCCTTTATTTTATTAATGTCACTGGCCCTTTAAGAAACATATCTTGAAGCTGGCTATTCAACTGTAATGCTATCCCTAGTATCACTTTAGGTGAAGAACACATGGATGCTTTTTAACTTTTCCTCCCACACAATATAGAATGCTGCTAATATAGAAATATCCATCTTCTCCAGAGTGTGACACAGATCAAACAGGGATCTCATCAACATTGACATATTAAAGATAGTATTGTTTTACATGAAATAAAGTTAGTTATATATATTGACTATGTAGAAACACTCAGTTCCCACTGAAAGGTTTGAAAATATATTACCAACCCTATAATAGACATTAGCAAACCATTGTATGAAATTGTCATGCTTGTCTATAAATTTGCAAAGCAAAATAACAGCCATTTTTTATGGTTATAATCCCTCCAAACTAACCATGATCTGCCCAAACAAGAATAGATTTGAAGGTTTATCAAAGAAAACAAATGCATCTGAGGACAACCAATAACCCTTAAATTACCCCCTTGTGACATTAATATCTTCTATGATTCAGATAAGGTCTACTGAAATAAATGATATGAATAATCTATGTAAAGTGCTGCATAAGTGTGTTGGTATTATATAAATAACAGATAATAAAAAATCAAATAACCAAATAAATATAGCTCTTCATAAATCTCTTTAGGGTACAGCCTATGGCAATACCAGCATTTCTCTTGACTTTCCTTATCCTACCCTTTTTGTTCTTCAGGTTTTTTCTAAAATTCCAGCTGACTAACTTATAATGAATGTAAATTTTCCAAGATGAGATATTTGTAATGAATTCATTCTATATACTGACACCTTTCCTTTCACTTGTCCTAATTCGTGTATTTGTTTAAAAAATTTCCTTTCGTGGAAAAAATAGCACACAATTTGTAATATTTATTACTTATAAGGTTGTAATATATTTTCTTTGCAATACATTACAAATGGCAAGAATTACTGTAGGGGAAGGATGAATAGCGGTTTATAAGGTTAAGCTGTCTTAGTCCAAACATATTAACATTTTCTATAAGCACATATCCAACATTATCAGCAAATATGTTTGTGGCTTTCGTATCTAGACACAAAGACAAAGTCAACAGGGAAGGAAGGATACAAGCTTTTGGCACTGTAAATCAATAATACAGGATTAGTGAAAATCCTTTGGAAACTTGTCATTAGAGAAACATAAGATAGGCACCGCGGTTTGCAAGCCCAGTAGCTTAGCATAAACAAACATTTGATATTTGAAGATTTATTAAAGCTTTTATTATATGCATAAAAATGAATCACTTCAGAACTTCTTCCCTATCAATTTATTAGGAAGCTTTAAATTCATTCAAAGGAAAAAAATATAAAAAGAAACTCTACCAGGCAAGTTAACACTGTATGGCTTTTGAAAGATAAACCCCCTGGTCTATTTGTAATTTTTCTACAGAAACAAATCGCTAGTCTTGCATTAAAGTGGACCTGTCACCTACACATAAAAAGCTGCATAATGAAAGTCCTTTGCAAATTAAATATGTAACCCCAAACATTTTTTTCATTAAAACATCCATACCTGTTATAAAGGTGTTTAAATATCTAAACTGTCAATTAAATATTACCTGCCCCGCCTCTATGCCCGTGGCATAGAGGCGGGGCAGTCAATTACTTTCACTTTCCA
Organism: Xenopus laevis; assembly: GCF_017654675.1. NCBI lineage: Eukaryota > Metazoa > Chordata > Amphibia > Anura > Pipidae > Xenopus > Xenopus laevis. The sequence goes on along the minus strand of NC_054372.1, from coordinate 115,308,096 downwards.
TTCAGCACTTCCTACATGTCACTGCTCTCCCCACATTCCCCCTTCCCTCCTCAGGCTCTATAATTGTGTAGGGCACTGCACATGGACATCAGGTCCCCCATTCTGGTGCATACACAAGATTTTGGGGTGATACACAATTTCCCTTAATAACCGTGTCCACAAAATGGCAGCCGCCTTATTGCTGTGTTGTATATTTCCAAGACAGAAGGAAACAACATTTAAATAATAAATACAGTGTAAGTAAAGTTTATTTTGCTCAACTAACATGATAGAAAAGAATTTGAAATTATTTCTTAGGGTGACAGGTCCCCTTTAACTACTTACTCTCTCACACACCCACAAACACACACACATAAAGAGGCACTTCGCCGCACTTCGCCAGGCGTAGTTTCGCCAGCGCTCCGCAAATTCACTAAAATCCGAAGTTGCGCTCAGGGGTAGCGTAAGGTTGCGAAGTTGCGCTAGCGTTGATTCGCTATGTAAAGCGAAGTTACGCTAGCGATGGCTAATTTGCATACGGCGCCAAATTAAAATTTCAATGGAGGAATACGTATCAGCACTACAAATGCCTAGAAAACCTTCAAATCAGCAAATAAAATTTTTATTTTGCCCTACACATGTGCCCACTGTCTAGGTAAGTTGCCATGAGTCAGGAAATGTAGGGGGGAAGGAGGGGAGCCCCAAAAAAAATTTCGATCTTTTTCAGCCTATCACCCATAATGTAGAAATCACGCCAGTGTTTTTTGGGACTTAGAAAAAATTTTGACTTTTTTTGAAACAATCCCTATCTACTCTATTGCGCTTCGCCAGGTCTGAGGTGGCGAAGGAAGTCTAGCGTAAAAGGTAGCGTTCAGTATACTGCGCAAGTTAGTGAATTTGCGTAGTTACGTCGCTAGCGAAAATTCACCAGGCGTAAGGGTGCGAAGTAACACTAGCAAAACTACGCCAGCGTTCGTTAGTGAATTTGCGCAGTAACGAAAATGCCAAACGCTAGCGAATTAACGCTAGCGTTCGGCGCTTCGGCGCTTAGTGAATTTGCCCCTATTTATAAAATGTAGCTTTTATTGGCATTTGGTTAAAAACCTGCTGCCCAATTAACAATACTCACTTCTGTTATATCTCATCAGTAGTGTTGGACCATGTCCCTACAAATCACACATACTTAAAAATACATAGGATGGATTGGTGGTATCAATAAATCACCAGAGCATAAGAAATTCTTTACTGCTGCTCACAAGTCAGTTTGGAGTGCCAGGGGTGTGTGTATTACTTGCCATCCCTTTTAATCATTCCCCCTCTGTGCCGCAGCACTTGTCTACTGGGAAAATTTATTTTTAAAAGAAACTAACACACCCTCCAGCCATTAGAGCTACAGTGTCCAACGGGTGGCAACCGCCTGATTAAGTGTAGCCAGTGTCAACCACCGCTCAGTTGCTGAAAATTTAAGCCACAGCCACCCTTTCCCTCCCTTGCATTTGTCCCCCAGTGCCTTCTACCTATCTACACGGGGAGCGAGCACTTACCCAAACAACAAACTCAATTTTAGCTTTTATTTTACAAATAGATTCAAACTGGTTAAAACTGCTGATTGGTTGATACTGATAACTGCATTAGAGCAATATAGCAGCAAGGTTAATAAAACAACTTTTGTGCTCTCTTTAATGCAAACACTTATTTTAGTACTGCAGAATAATTCCATGATCTTCTACTCGATATTTGTTTTCTAAGTATTAATCTAAATCACATTGTCTTGATTACTGGACTACTTCTTAAGTCTCTAAAAATGTTGTTTAGGGGCGCTTCTGTGTCTGCTTACATTCTATGGTCAGATGAGTAATTAATTATTAACTGATGCATGATAATGGCAATTTGTCCCCTGTAAAAAAATTGGTCACATAAAAGAGTTAGGTTTGCCAGATGTGGGTGCCAGTTAATGTTCATAAGGACAAAACTAGAAATTAGTGGGAGGATTGGTGCCAGGTCTAGTGCATCACAAATTTCTTTTTTAAAATGTTGGCACCAAAATGCATCTCACTGGGTAATGTCTTTGGTCCATAAAAGAATAGCGAGAAGAGTCACCTAAATCATATTCAAAATATATTGTCACATAGGTATTATTGATTAAGTGATATTGTATCAAGCAGATAATGGATTATAATTCACGGCATTCTCTAATTACTACGAAAGAGACTGGATAATATAAATATACATTAAGCAACTACATTACAGTTTTTGTCTTGTTTTCCTAGATTTTAGCTTTGTTTGATAACTAGGCTTACATATTGAATAATCTATAATAATTATAAAAGCAAATCCAGAATGGAGTCTTCCACATGCATTCTAAGTAATGACCATAACTTACACTAGTACAACATTAAAATGCAGTTTCTCTTTATGACTGTGTATAAAACCATTATCAGAATGAAAAAGACTGATTTGAATGGTGTTTTACTAAATGGTATTATATGTGAACTTTGTATATTGGCTTTGATGTAACAGAATATTATAGACCTCACTTAAAACATGATGAAAGTAAGGTTAAGATTACAAATCTTAAATCTCTCAAGGCCACATTCTTGCATCAAAGGCTTCATCTGAAATCAATTTTCTTGGTTCTGATAATTCTCTGCCCTGGGGGAATACATTTCATGCATCCCCAGGCTAGTTTAAAGCTGATTACATTGCAATTGTATGTGGTGATATGATTCAATTATAAGAGAGTATTAATTATTTTTTTTAATAGAAAGTTGTTTAGATTGAAACTTGTATGTAATGGTGAATACAGTATCAGTAAATATATATAATATACAATATATAAAATGAATATACTATTCTATAGCTGTGTATTATATACTGTATAGTAAATACAATTAAATAAAATTAGATAAAATTAACAATATATTTAGAAGTGATCATAAAATGTATTCAAAGTACCTTCCATTTTTCAACAGTTTAAATGCGATTATAATGCTTTACCTCATGAGTAGTGAGTTAAGGGTTGATGAAAAATTTTGAATGTACTATCCCTAGGTATTCCCTACATCTACTATTTGGGCAGTCTTGGGAATTCTCAAAGAGAGGCACCATAGAATATCTGATATCTGATGAAAGACCTTTAAACAAAGTAAGGAAGCAGTCATGGTACCAGCTCCCCTTCAGTTGTTTCCAAGAGTGCATCGGCACAGGAGTCCATGTATTTTATAGTTTGCTTGTTTCTTACAATCATTATGGGGTAAGGCATTTTCTTTTTTATTTTTCTACAGAGATTTTAATTGTTAAGGTCCAAAGACAAACATTCTTTAAGATTGTAACTACCCTGTTTAGAATAATATTTCCAGGTTTACTGCACTAAATGGCAGGAGCCCTAACTATGACTTTTCACTATTCCAGCAAGCATGACTGTGGTTACAGTTATAGAGTGGATTGCCATAAATTTTCATCCCCTGCAGGTATGGGATCCATTATCCGGCAACCCATTATCCAGAAAGCTCTGAATTATGGTAAGGGCATCTCCAAGGGCGTCTCCATTCTATCCAAATAATCCACATTTTTACAAATGATTTCAGTTTTCTATGCAACAATAAAACAGTAACTTGTACTTGATCTAAACTAAGATATAATTAATCCTTATTGGAAACATTTGGGCATTTTTTTACACTATAAAACTTCACACTTTCGCTTAAAATCATAGAATCAAGCTTTCTAGCCAGTCCAGTTGACACAGTTAAAGTAACATTTATTATTTATCTTTCTTTTAATGGATGTAATAAAATAAAAATATCTAGAGTGAATGCATGATCAGTATTTTTTTTAATAATTAATAGTGATGAGTGATATTTTTTTGCTAGGTTTTGCAAAGAAAAATATGCCTATAGACTCCAATAGGGGAAATAAATTGTTCAACAGGTCGTCCTGCATATCTGATGTTAAGGGTCCCACCCCTTCCTGCTTAATTTCTTTACTATTTACATATTTAAAAAAAACAATTTAGCATTTTTTTTACTGCTTGCTGCTATACCCTTTTCCATATCGATTTTAGTTTGTTTTTTGTATGATTTATTGGTCTCCTTGGACCTGATAAATGTTTCAGCTGTCCAAGCTAAATTGAAAGTCTTAAAATCAGTTCTTTTTTATGCAACTCAACACCAACATTTCTATTTAACCACAAAGGTTTTGTTTTGCGATGATAGTCCTTGCTTACAAGGGGAATTTACTGACATGTATATTTATTAAGCAGACATAAGATAAGATAAGATAGTTAAGGTATAGTTGTACAAGTACAACATGCAGTGAAATGCATCCTGATCCACTTTTTAGACTGTGCATAGTTAAAACATATTAGTTAAATACTACAGCTATGTACAAAAAAATCAACACAAAAACAATTTCTAAATTTTTTTAAAATTAAGTATAGCATATGTAGTACAAGATGAACCATGTTATTTACATAAGTGAATAAAGATTGTATAAAAATACCATGTTTGTTATGTGTTTAACCATGTGAAAAGTTTTTCCCACTTTATATGTTGCAGAAATTCCCTTTTACTGTCAAAGTCTGAAATGTTGTGTTTTAATTACTCCCTTATAAAAGAGACCATGTTATGATCATTTTTCCCAAAATACTTAAGCACGTATATTCTAGAGGTACTATTAGTTATAACAAGATCCAAAAGAGAATAATTTCTAGTAGGTTCTTGAATGAGCTCAAATAAAAAGTTGTCATTTAGCATATTTAAAAACCTGTTAGCTTTTATGACTTGATAACCGCATTTCCCTAATCAATGTCTGGATAATTTAAGTCAACCATAATAATAACTTGACCTAGTTGTGAAGCCGCTTATATTTATAAAAGTAGCTGGGTTTCATTCTCGTCACTTATATGAGGCGGTTTATAGCATACACCAACGACAATTTTTTTGTAACCTTTGCCCAGTCTAAATCTCTACCCATAGGAATTCCACACACTCCCCAAAATTAACACTTAAGTAACAGATATCAAATTGATATCAAATTAAGTGGCATATTAAGGAATCTTACCAAACTGGAATATATATTTAAGTAAATATTTCCCTTTTACATCTCTTGCCTTGAACCACTATTTTGTGATGGTCTGTGTGCTGCATCGGAGAGCTGTTACAGGAAGACGCGTGGAAGCAAAAGACAGAACTCTGTCTGTTAATTGGTCCATGTGACTTAACATGTATTGTTTGTTTGCTTTGTTTATGTGCACCGTGAATCCTAGGATCCCAGGGGATGGACCTTATTTTTTACTACTACTAAATACTATTAAATAAATCTATTTTATATAAATGGTTTATTTACATGAAGCAGGGCTTTACATATTTGCTGTTTTATGCATTTTATTTTTATAAAGACCAACATTGTTCGGGGGGTATAGTTTTCCTTTAACAGTCAGCACATATTTCACATATTTGATTGATGGAGGCCCAGTTATTTATTCATGCAGTTATACAAATATTCTATTTCCATAGCCATTGCAAAGGAAAGATAATTGTTGCAGTTCATGATGAATCTGGTATTTAGTAATGTTTTCAGACTGAATCCTCTTTTTAAATTAGAATTATGTCAAATAGTTTTGGAATTGAAACATAATGTATTAGGAGTTTCATCTTTTATCAAACATTTTTATTATTGAAACCCATTGTCTCCATTTGTGAAAATGAGTGAAATTGGCTGTCAATGTTCAACCTATTACTATAATAACTCATTGTACTAACATCCTGCTCGCACTCATTATAACTTTTCTTATTAAGCTACACCATTATCTGAATCCAAAACAGTCTGTGCCAGGAGCTATGAAACACAAAAGAGAAAAACAACACAATTTAAATAGAACGTTGCTAAAAAGGACATAAATCTATACTCAAATGGTTTTGTTAGCACATGTGAGATTTCTCATAAATGCTGAAGCAATTTAAACACAAATTGTTCATTGCAGATGTGACCCATGAGGTTGTATGTGTTTAAAATTCTGTAGTCTTGAAATGTGTTGATATAAAGATTCAGTACACATGGTTTGGAAATACTGCCTGACAGATTTATATTCAATCATTGTAGACGATTTGTGAGCTGTATTTTTAAAGCATATATTCTTTAATAAATGTTTACTCTACATGACAAAAACGCTACTACGCCATGTGAGATATGCTTTATAAAAGGGTCTAGAAAATCCCTTCAAAACAATATAAATGGCTTAGAATTGAAGAGTTGGAAACTCACATTTGTTTAACTATTAACTGATGCATTCATTTAAAAATAGCATTCTTTACTGGGTTTTATTTATTTCTTTTTTGTTGGTAGATGTAACTTTTTTTTACTCAGGTAAGAATTGTATTTGATGATGATAGTGCACACACAGGTATATCTGACAAATCAATTGCAATTCCAATGACAGAATACAAAAGTATAATAATAACAAGTCATAGAACAAGACACTTTCTCCAGTTCTCTCTAGATACATGCTAGCACAGTTACTTACACATTTTCCAGAATCCACAACGGCCATACTTTCATACATTGATCAGAATTATTGTTTCTTCTAGCAATTAGCTGTTCTACATTATACATGTTCTGAACCGATTTTTCCCAGTCTGCATATTGAGGGGGGAGTTGAGATTTCCATTGTCTACTCGCTTGAAATAATATTTTATGCAGTATTTTTTGAGCAGGACAGGTCAGCTGGTTAGGTGGTTCCATACCCAAAATATACCATTTAGGGTCAAGGGGAAGCTCAAAGCCTAGAATTTTAGTAATTCGCGTTTGTATTTTGGACCAATACTCTAAGTACAGGACATGACCAAAGCATGTGAAGTAAAGTTCCCTCCTCTGCATTACATCTCACACAGGTTGCTGGAATATTAGGGTTGATTTTGTGCAACCTAGATCTTGTGTAATAGGCCCTATGTATCAAATATAATTGCAATATTCTATATTTATATAGGGGAGATATTCAGTGGGGTCAATAACACCTGGGTCCATTGTTCATCAGTTATAAAGTCAATGGACAGTTCCCATTGTGTCCTTGCTTTTATTGTGTTCTTCCATAATAGGAGGTTTTGTAACTCCTTGTAAAAGAGAGCTATAGAGTGCCTAGAGTTATCTGATTGCAATAGCTCCATAATCAAGGAGGTACCAAACTGCAGGTGCTTTAACTTATTCAGCCTCTAAAGCGCTTCTCTCATTTTATAATAGACCACAGTGAGGTGGGTAATAAATATGTTTGCTTTAACTCTTTAAAGGGTATCATTCCCTGGTCTGACCAAACCTGGCCGACAGACCATATACCAGCCTGTAACCACTCTTTTTGGGGAGTTAATGTATCCAGAGGGGCCAGCTTACTGTTATACCATAAGGGGGTTTGCAGTTCCAGTATTGCAGTTTGTACCAACTGGAGCGACCATTTAAACTGAGGTTCAGAGATTCCACTAATGGAAGATTGATTGCCTTCTGTTTTTTCTTACACAGGTTCAGGGCCAAAATAGCATAGACTGGGGGGAGATCAGTTTGTAGTAGACCCTACCAACGTAGGTATAAAGCATCCCCAGACTGAGCATTTTTCAATATATGGATTTGTGAGAGTTGGGCTCAGATATAGTACAGGTGCATATCCGGAAGGGCCATGCCTCCTTCAGTTTTGGGCCTTTAAAGCATTTTTATGGACAGTCTACTTCTATTTTTCCCCCATATGAATTGCTGGAAAAGGGATGCCAGATGTTCAAAAAAGGGGACCTGTATCTTGATGGGTGCATGCCACAGAAGATATAGAATTTTTGGGGCAATAACCATTTTTATAAGTTGTATGCGCCCAGTGGGGCCCAAAGGAAGAAGTTCCCATTCTAGAAATTTTGCTTGTGCCCATTGAAGTAGGGGGATTATGTTAAGGTTGTAATATGAAGAGATGGGCATAGCAATTTGAAATCCCAAATACGTAAGTTTGTCTACCGTAGTAGTTTAGCACATTCTGGACTGTGGGCCAATTATGGGGTCAATCGGAAAAAGTACTGATTTGGAGGGATTCATTTTTAGGCCTAATATTCTCCCAAAATCAGGAGTTCTGCCAGTGAATTTTGTGTGTCCCCCAAATACACTATGGTGTCGTCTGCATACATTTGTACTTTTTCTTCTCTATTCGCCAGTTGCAGGCCAACAATACAGGGATTTTGCTTAATTGCTAGGGCTAGAGGTTCAATGGCCATGGCGAACAACAAAGAGGACAAAGGGCACCCCTGACGTGTTCCCCTTGCTAGTACAAAGTTTTCAGTTTGAGAGGCATTGAGTCTTAGGGATGACACCGGGCTTTGTATAGAAGTTGGGTTAGTGAAATAAATTGAGGGCACACACCAAATGCTTCAAGAGCTCACCATAAATATGCCCATTCAATAAAGATAAATTGAGCATCAGCCTTCTTATGGTATGGTTTTATGAGGGATGAAGCCGGTTTGGTCTTCAGTTATTATCTGGGTTATTACTTTACTTAACCGTCTGGCAAGCAAAATCGCCAGTATTTTCACATCAGTTGTTAGAAGCGATATTGGTCTATAGGCCTCAGGATTTGCCAAGTCTTTGCCTGGCTTTGGTAATAGTATAATTGTTGCCTCATACATTGAGGCGGGTAACCTTTGGTTGTTCAGGGAGTTGTTAAAAGTTTAAATGTCTGTATGTTCGCACACTCAACACAAAAATGCAATTTAGAGAGAGAGTGGTTTGAAAAAATAGTTTTTTACTTTACTTTTATACAGAAAAAAGCATTTTGCATAGATAACACCATACAAGGCAAAATTTATACAATGTTAAAAAAAACCACTCATTAGTAATACATAGCAAACAAGGAACAAGCAAGGAGCGGATACACCTACCAGGAAAATGAGAATGGCCCCAACGTTTCGGCACCAAGGCCTTTGTCAAGGGGATTCTCAAAGGCCTTGGTGCCGAAACGTTGGGGCCATTCTCATTTTCCTGGTAGGTGTATCCGCTCCTTGCTTGTTTCTTGCTTGCTATGTATTACTAATGAGTGTTTTTTTTAACATTGTATAAATTTTGCCTTGTATGGTGTTATCTATGCAAAATGCTTTTTTCTGTATAAAAGTAAAGTAAAAAACTATTTTTTCAAACCACTCTCTCTCTAAATTGCATTTTTGTGTTGAGTGTGCGAACATACAGACATTTAATATTGATACAGGTTACCTGCAGTAGGGGTAACATTTGTTTCTGCACCTCTTATAACTTTTTGAAAATTTTGGTGTGCCCTCCATCCACTATTAATTCTAGTTGTTAAAAGTTTCTAACAGTTTTGGCGCTAGCAAGGGGGCATGTTTTTTGGAAAATTCAATTAGAATACCATCAGAGCCCGCCGCCTTACCAGAGGGAAAGGAGTCAATTGCCTCCTGAATCTCTATTATTGTCAAGGGTTGTTCTAGGAATTGCTGGAACTCTTCAGATAAGGAAGGGAACTTCAAACGATCTAGGAATCTATCCAGAGCTGCTTCCCCATGCTCTAGTTTAGAGCTATATCGTTCTGTATAGAAGGTTATCATGATTTGCTTATTTTCTGTGGTAACCACTGAGTCAACCTTTTTAAGTTTTACTATCAGGGGGGGGGAGTAGATTGCGCAATACTTAGCAGAGCTAACATTCTGCCTGCCCTCTCTCCTTGTTCTAAAATGCGGGCTTTGGCAAACAAGTGTTTGTATTGGGATCTTTCCCACATAGCCTTTGCATATTTCCCCATAGCTTGTTTTAATTGAGCAAGCAGTTCTGGCGAGGGGTTATTTGTGAGAGGATTTTCTATATGTGTAACTTCAACCTCTAATGCCTGCTGGGCCTGTCTGGATTGCTTTTTATATGAGGAGATTTCCTTGTTCACATATCCTCTAAGGTAAGCTTTAAATGAGTCCCAAATTACATTTATATCGGCAGAGCCCTGATTCAACTGAAAAAACTCCTTCATTGTGGCACCATGTTCCTTGTCATTGTTAAGGATTGTAAGCCACAAAGGGTGTACAGAGCATCTAGATTTGGGCTGATCCTTAACTACGTTTACTGTTATCTCTAGGGGAGCATGGTCTGTAATACCCCTAGGTAAGTATTCCACCCTTTGCAGATTTGTAAGAACCTTGTCATTAATAAACACCAGGTCTATCCTGGAGAGCACTGAGTGTGACATTGAAAAGCATGAATATTGTTTAAGATCCGGGTGAAGGAATCTCCAGGCCTCTGTAAGGCCTACATTGCTAGTTAATGACGCTTAGTTAGATTGTGCGTCCGTAATATCCCTAGGGCGAATTCAGATTCTGTCTAAGGCAGGATCCATCAATGTATTAAAGTCCCCTGTAGCTATCACTCTTGCCTGAGGAAACTGAGCTATAAATTAGATAAGTTGGGAAACACTTGACGGATCGTATGGTGGAGGAATGTATAAATTTGCTATCACATATTCTTCATGGTATACAGTTGCATGCAAAAAGAGAAATCTACCCCTTGGGTCTGATTTGAGTGATAATAGTTGGAAAGGTACCTGTTTAGAAATCAGGGTAGCAACACCCGAGGAATAAGAACTGTATGTGGCATGGTAGTGCCAGCCTACCCAGGGTTTTTAAGGCCTAGTTTTCTCCTACCCTCCAAATGGGTTTCTTGAAGTAATATTACGTCCGCCACTCTCTGCTTCACATAGTTGAGAACTAGCCTATGTTTAATAGGGTTGTTGAGACCACGGACTTAACAGTTTAAGAGTCATGGGGGTTTCCAAAACCAAGGGAACTTTGTGTGTGTTAACCCAAACATCATATTGATAAGTAAGTACCTGAGTTGAACATATAAAACATTGAACAAGAAAAACATTCCTGAACTATACCCTCCCCTTCTACTTTCGTACCCAACTTTAAGTAGAAATGAGCCCATAACAGTAAACAAATAGTCTTATGGGGGTGTTGGCACAACCGCTTGATTAGAGCTGTGAGTGATGTGCACAGATGTGAAGTTCATGCCATGCCCTCCCTCCGTCCATCACCAGGTAGTGTAAAGTATACGGACGGTAGATCCAGGGGTACCGTTACTGTTCATATAACATGCGTCCCTCTTACTAGGAAGCTCTTTCCCACTAGGAATAGGTGGAGGCCAGATCGCCAGTGGAACTTGGTCTGCTAGATGCAGCAAAAGGAATAACAGTAATGCGATTACCTTTACTTGTCAAAAAACAGTGGTGAGTAGTCTAGGTAAAGTGACATCTGGCTTGCACTCAACTGGAACATGAAATGTCAATGGGAATAAAAATTGTTGAGGAAAAATAGGGACCAACTTGTTTATTAGCAGAAAGTGGATTACTGCTGCTGGTGCAGTCGACCTTGGCCCTCCTCTTCTCCGCGTGAGCCCTGCGATCTAGCCAGTCACCCAAATCTTTTGGCGAATTGAAGAAGTGAGTGGAGCCATTCAATATTACTCTCATCCTGGCAGGGTATAGCATTGCGTATCATATGTTCCTCTGTCGCATACACTTCTTGCAGTCGATGAACTGAGCCCTTTGCTTCTGTACTTCCGCCGAGAAGTCGGCATAGATAGAGATTGTACAGTCCTGAAAGGTAATCGGGCCCTTCTGCCTAGCCAACTTAAGTAGCCCATCCTGGTCACGGGCGTTCAGAATTTTGGCGATAAGTGGTCTAGAGGGAGTCCCAGGGGGTCCACGCCTAGTGGGGGACCCTATGTGCACGCTCAATTGCAAAGGACTGAGACAAGGATTATTGCCCGAAGGTGTCTCTTAGCCAGTTTTCTAGGAAAAGCTCAGAGGCTTCATCTTCAGCATTCTCTGGGAAGCCAACAAAACGCAGGTTATTTCTACCGAGCCTATTTTCCAGGTCATCCGCTTTTTGTTGTGCCAATTGCAGGGATTTTTGTAGATCTTGCACACTGCCCTGGAGCGACAGGCAGGAATCCTCAAGTGTACTTATCCGTTGCTCAGCCACCATTGCTCTCTCACGCATTTTTTGCATGTCATGCCTTATGCTGGAGAGATCAACTTTAATTTCATCTGTTTTGGCACTGATGAGTGAAGCGCAGGTATCTCTAGTTGAACGGATCTCTAATAGGACTTCCTGTAAAGAGGGTTCCACTTGGGAGCTCGGGTCGCTTTCAGCAAGTGGAGAGCTAGGCCCTGATGTAGAGGCGCCATTTTGCTGATCGTGGCCTTCCCGGGCAAACTTCTCCAACTTCACGGCCGCTTCCAGCACCCTTGTATGCGCCCGGTTCTGCCCCATTAGGTGTCGTGGTGGAGGGGGATCCCATATTTGATCCACTTTTTAGGGTTATGTTGGGTCTACCGACCTAAATCAGGATATTTATGTGAGCGAAGGACGGAGCACGGCAGAAGTGCGAGCGCTCACATCAGGTTGGTAACCACGCCCCGCGGGTTTTATTTTTAATAGCATACATAGCTAGGTAAATAGTGGATGAAAACAAAAGGTTTTCATATACCATAATTCTTTGTCAGAGCCATTCAAATAAGGTAGTGGTCCAATGGACCTACACATTAAACCTACCAAATCTTCCCCTGAAAAGGAACTAAAATGACATAAATCAGAATCATTTAACATAATCATGCAATCTAAAAGATAACTTTGGCTTGTTTGTGTTTTGTGTTGAAATCTTTTCCATGAAATACATCACAGTATTTATTAATACAAACCAAAAATATGGCAAAGTTGCCTTTGAATCCTAGACTCTAATACACATAAGCACACAAACGGCAATTTTATTTTTTGCAACAGTTTTTTATACAATGTTCCAGTAATCAGTGTTTCTAAACTACATTTTCAGGACCTCTTTAAAGAAGCCCAATATAGCAAGCCTGGGACAGGTGGAGCGGAAGAGGCACATGACTGAGGGAAGAGTAATGAATGGTTGTTGGGGGTGGTAGTGGCATGATGGGAGTTGTAGTGCAGGGAATGCAGGAAAATCAGTATTACCTGGGACCGCACAGGAACAAACAACGTCCAAAAAGGGGGCTGTAAGGTTAAAGTGAGGATGGTGTTGGATAGGCATGGGGCAAGGCTTAGGGGCAAGGAGGCACAGTAGGGGAGGAAGTAGGTCGAGGAGGCTGGTTAACGCCTTTTGAGTAAGAAGGTTATTGGTAAGTTATTGTAACTATTATTGTAACCATTGTTTATTGTTTTATGAAGCCTTCAGTGGCTAGTGGCTTTACACAGATGTCACAGATTTACACAGATGTGAAGTGTGAGTATTTCTGGGGTGTGGGGGTTGGAATGACATTGAGTCATACTCTAGTCATGGAGAAGAGTTAGCTGTAAGCTATATAAGTAAGAAAATGTAGGTTTCAGGTGGTAAACAGCACAGTTTAAATAAAGTCCACACCAGAGAAAACGTGTGGTTATATGAATTATATTATCCACATAGGCTTGTATTGTTGCAATTGTGATTATTTTTTCCTTATTTCCTATTTTTTCCTTATTGCAAGTAAACCTGGTACTAATTATACACCATATAAGTGGCCTTACAAAAACTCAAGGTTGTTTGCGAAAAGTAGATTTTTCAGATTGCAGATTTTGGAACCATTACTTGTGGGAGTATGTGGGATTTAGGTAATATAGTTTAGTTAATTATAAAGGGCACCTCATGCCATGGACAACATTTTAATAAGATCAACTATATCTTGAATCATTTTATGTAAAAAAAAAAACAGATTTAAAACAAACTATTAGCAATTATGGTAAGCATGTGTAATTTTACAAAAAATTTAGTTATCAGGATCTTACCCCTTTAGATACATGAAAGGGCTAAAAAAAATCATATTTAAGTGAAACATTTGTGCTAGAACTAGAGATCATATAGGCAATTTTGAAGCACATCTCCTTGACTAAAGTGCTGTCTGCATTTGACAGCTCTCTATTCAAGAGCCTTGTGAAAGGTGGTAAGAATGTAATTGACTTGCACCCCCTGATGCTGTGAACCTCATGTTTAGTGATGGGCGAATTAGCGCCTTTTCGCTTCGCCGAAAAATTCACGAATTTCGCGCGAAATTCGCGAAACGGCAAAAAATTCGCGAAACTGCGAAAATTTTTTGGCGCCGGCGAATTTTTTCAGCGAATTTTCGCGGGAGTTTCGCGAATTCGCCGCGAATTCGCGCCTGCCAAATAAATTCGCCCATCACTACTCATGTTGGCTTTGCTATATGCTTTTACATTATATAGCAAAGCACCCATATTAACATGCAGGTAAGAGTACAAACATTTATAGCAAGCTTCTGCCATAGCCATAAGCTTTAGATATCAGTAATCTAAAACAGCTAAAAATGCGTTCTGTATAATTATGTTTCTGTATTTTATTAATAGCAGACTCAATTATCAAGTTCACTTGTGCAATTGTTATTAAAACATGCACAATTTTAGTCTCAATATAATCAGCCTTATAATTCACAAATGTACATTTTTTTAGTTACATAGTTACATGATAGGCAAGGTTGGAAAAAGATATGCCCTTTAAGTTCAACCTTTTGTCCAAAATAAATCCAGTGTAACTTCTATTTTTTCTAGAGGAGGTATTAAAACTCATAAGAAGCTGTAAAGACTCAATATGTGTTGATGAAAATGCAGTTTGTTATTTATTTCAGTCTTAATTCATAACATGCATTGTGGAGGATTGATCTCTGTTTTGCAACTGTGTACATAGCTGGTTTCATACATAATTAGCTAAGGGCATGATGCCTAGTGTCCTTATACTGTTAATTTTAACGGCATATGGGCTACTTTATCTAATTATTATATGGTCATGCTATTTATTGACTATACATCAAGAGGGTTAGCCTCATAACGTATTACTTTATTGATGTTTGACTTGACATTAGAATAAAGTCTTGTTGTTATTAGACTGCCCTTTAAGATTTCTTATTAAAGATTTAGCAACAGCATACAGGCATACTAATATGTAAAGGGCCACAATAAAGAATAGATTGTATCAAATATTTGTACAATGCATACAAATACACAATCGCATTTCTTTATTAATTTGTTTTATTTCTGTCTAGCTTCAGAAATTAATTATTGGATCATCTTATACTTTAGGACTTCCCTTCGTAACCTCTTGAAACCCTAATTTGCATATGTATATGCAAATTAGGGTTTTAAAACCTTCATGAAATATTTGCCCGAATCACAACATAGTGGATTCGGTGTATATCTACCACCAATATATATATTCATACAGTTTAGTAACCATCCATCAAAATCCACTGTGGGAGTCTTTAAGAAGAAATGTTTATTTAAATAGGAGACTATGGGAAAAAGCATTGCCATATATTGGTGCGTTGGGGATTATGGGTTTCCAGAGAATAGATCCCACACCTGTATGTTGTTTTTGGTCCATAAATAACCTATGAGGTGGAGTCAAAAACAAAGCACAAGATAATTATATTTATGACTTCCTAGAATCCCTAGAACATTTCCAAAAGTGAAGTTATTTCAGAGCACCGTATTGTTAATGTTCTTACTAAGGGGCAGTGTGCAAATTCACATGTGAGTCGGTATGTGTCTTACCCATAATGCCCTGGCAGCTATAAGAACCTAGTACTCCAGGGTTCTCCTCAGTCATTAGGTGCACCTGCAAATATTTTTCATAACAAATGAATGGGCACTCAGCATATGGAAGTTCAAGGAGAAGCTTTAGATGCAAGTAGCTGGACCACAACTTCTCATAGTTAGTAATAATGCTAGTGAGTAGTAGTAATGAGCTTGTATGCCTCCACCCCGAGAGTGGAACAGTATATAAATGTTTTGTATATACAAAAAGTGATGGTTTAAAATAAGATTATGTTCATTATTTAAAAAGAGCAGTGGAAGATTTAATATGTATGAAGGTATGGACCATTGAGATCACTACATTTTTTAGTCCTCATTTGAAATGGAATTTACTGCTTATGCATAAATGAGCATTGTTCACAAACTCAGTTTTTCTGTCTTCTATACAACAGGCAACATTATTATTAAAAGATAGTAGAACGTGCCTTCAAGTGAAGAGTACTATAGAGGATTATATTTCTTCAAGAGCTTAATCCAATTTTGCATTCTACATTTGAGACCCAGTATCTCTCACTATCTCCTTACCTTTGAAGTGCTTTAGAGTGTTGTGGGTTAATGTTTTAATCAGGCACAAAATAACTTATACCACCCAGGGAGATGATTACATGTACATGGGTGATCAATCAATGTTCTGTGTTGAATGATTGCCATGGGTTATCAGATGATGCAAATTTTGACGTTTTTATTACATTACTCCCTTATTCTCTTAACATGCTTGTTAAAGTAAATTACACTCTTCTGAGGTATTTATTTTCAACACTTTCCATGTCAACAAAGAGATTTCCTTATCCCCACATTTCCTCCCCAGAATTTTCTTTAAGCAACATGTCCACATAGTTGAAAATTCTTTAGATTTATTAGTGCAATATTTAACAATACTATTTACTAATAATCAGTCATTTTAATACTGTTTTTGCTTAAAACTAGTGATGGGTGAATTTATTCGCCAGACATGGTTTTGCAGCGAATTTCCGCATCTTGCTACATGCAAATTTTTTCGTGAAACTGCTGCAAAATTTCACCACCGCAATAAAAACTGTTGTGCGTAAAAATAATTTTGACGCCAATTGACTTTAATGCATTTGGACAAAAGAGTCGAGCATGTAAAAATTATCACAAACGGAAACATTTTATTGCTGTTTCACGAAGGATTTACAAGGTGGCAAAAATCACATGAATCAATTATACTTTGTACTGTGTACTGATGACTAGAGCATAAAATTTTTAGGGCATTTTATTGTCCACACTAACCACAGATCATACATAAACAAAGAAGCGTGTATCCAAATCTGTTTAATGTGTACATTTAACAGTAAGGGGTTATTTATTAAAGTCCGAATGCTAAAAACTTGAAAAATTTTAGTTTTTTACTATAAAATCTGAATTTTTATTGAAAAAAAAACAAATTTTTCAAGATTTATTACATCCCAAGGCTGCAAAAAGTCAGAATCCGAAAAATACTTCAACTTCAACCAGTTGAGTTCCTGTAGAACTCAGTGGCAAAGGTGCTATTTGCAATTTTGAGATATTACTGTCTGCACTGGTACGATAATCCGAACATTTCAGGCTTTTCCAATCATCTCACGAAAAATTCGGACTTTTCAGATTTTCTGTCAATCCATTTATTTTTTTTGTGTTTTTTTAAATTGATAAATAGGGATAAATCAGGGATTCTAGTTTGGTCCGACTTTTTTTATTCAGAAAAATTTGGATTTTGACAAATAATGCCCTTAAATATAGTGCTAGTGCACCTTGCATTAAACTTCATACGTCATTTTCTTGCCAGACATTCAATTTTGTCTATTTATCTGTAATGAAGAGACTTCATGGTCTAAGTTTATTACCTTATATAACATTACTAAATGCTGATTCATTACTTTCAAAGCCAAAATCAAGGTCACTAATAATCAAATTAAAGGAACTTGGACTAATACCAGAAGCCCAAGCAACTGCAGTTATAGTTTTGCCCAAAAGAATAACATACCGTATGATTGCTTATTTTACTGATCTCCAACATTGTCCTTTAGATTAATTATTTAATCTAATTAATTATTTACTATTTTATTATATAAATGCCTTTCTTCCTTGCAATATGCAAGAGTGGAAACAACATTGAAAAGGAAAGTAAGGAATAGACTTGGCTTCTATTAAGTGATAGGATATATCCAATACATAATCAAAATAGACATAATTAAGTTTCCTTTACATAAATGCCATATACCTTAAATTCTATATTGCCAACATATGAGAAACTGCATTCACTGGAGAAACGAATTGAAATCCTTCATGCAGAATCTTATAGGTGTCTTACAATATGTCAATAAACGTCTGTTATGCACAGAGCTGGCAACTATCTATGAGATTAAATAGCATCTGTGCTGATGGAAAAACAGACAGCTGTCAACCCTTCGGGGAAGGTAAATTCTGTACTTAAGAGAAGCTGTCCTTGATATTACCTGGCCAAATGGTCAAGGATCAAATATATCTATATCTCAATAGAGAGAGAGTGTGTGAGAGAGAGAAAGAAATTATTCAACATGTTTTGAATGAATATAGGAGAGATAGATACTCTTCTTCAGAATAGTGAGGTACCCCTGATAAACCACTGTGCACTGCAGCGCGCAGCACATCAAATTTTTTGAAACATGCTGACTTTTGAATTATTAATTTATACATAGGTATTGAAGCAAGCCAAGCTAAGTCATTAGAAGAAAAACACATGAAAGAGGAGGAAAAATGCTAACAAAAGCTACAGAGAACTTTTGATTGCCCAAGAGACATTAATAAAAGCTCAGAAGAGTGAAAATCCCAGAAGATGAATGAAAGAACCTTTCAAAGAATACTAGATCTTAAGTCTTCTAATCGTACCGACTGGGCCATAAAAAGTTTAAGTGAGTAAATATATATTTTAAAGATGACTGTACATTATTTCTAATTCTAGGTGTTTTAGAGGTTGTGGTTAATTAGTCATAATGTATCATACATGGTGGACATGCCCTAAAGCACATTGATATGGCTCTTTAACATGATATACTTGAAGTCTCAGTCCCAAAAGATCCCAAAACAGTACTTCTAGGCAAAAAAAATGAGTAATGAAAGAACACCCAATTTCCCCTGTTTGCCAGTATTATGACAGCAGCCAAACAATCTTTAGCAAGGGCTTGGAAACTCAAACAAATTCCAATAGATCCAGTTAAGGCTAAAATACACTGGATAATGTCACAGGAAAAAATGGTCAGCATACTACTTGGGACCCCTGAATTAAGTACAAATATGGGCCTAACGTGCCCAACTCCTTTAATTCTCTTTAGTGGCAAATTATATGTACAATGAAGAGGCAGTTAAGATACGTTATTAATACTATTGTTTCTAATAATGATGTTCACAAATGTGTGAAACCCATATTGTTTAAAAAGTTGAACTATAGATTATATTGTTATCTGATTGCATGCCTTTGCTCTAAATAATTGTGGTATGGATTTTATTACAAAGCATTATAACTACTGTATGTATGCAATGATAAGGTCGTGTCAACAGAACCTTGCACAGATGCATATACCTAAATGTTACCATATGATGAAAATAATACTCTGTACACAATTTTTTGAAAACAAAAAGGTATTCAATTTAAAAAAGTCAATCCACCAAGGCATCCTTACCCTAGAGAAAAGTGCTTTACTGTATATTTACTTAATGTTGCTTTAAATGATTACCGTATATACTCGAGTATAAGCCGAGTTTTGCAGCATCCAAAATGTGCTGAAAAAGTCTACCTCGGCTTATACTCGGGTCAGCCGGCAGTAGCTGAGATTGCAATTACTTTTAATCATTCCTATACCAACAGTTCGCTTGGGGAGAGACTGCAATATCACACAGCGCCCTCTGTTGGTTATATGAAAGAATAACAGTGACTGCAATATCACACAGCACCATCTGTTGATTATATGAAAGAATAACAGTGACTGCAATATCACACAGCGCCATCTGTTGGTTACATGAAAGAATAACAGTGACTGCAATATCACACAGTGCCCTCTGTTGATTATATGAAAGAATAACAGTGACTGCGATATCACACAGCACCATCTGCACATGGTAGTGGGACAGTGGGACAATGCACATAGTAATCCGTTTGGCAATTCTCTGTCACCATCAACTTTGCAAAGAAGTCTGGTTGATCGCTGGGGGGGTCGTTTTGGCTGAATGTGCGCTGCTGGGAGACAGGGCTGTAGTTGTGTCTAGGCTTATACTAGAGTGAATAAATTTTCCCAGTTTTCGTAGGTGAAATTAGGTACCTCGGCTTATATTCGGGTCGGCTTATACTCGAGTATATACGGTATTCCAAACTCTGTCTCATGTAGTTTTAAACCATTTGTGCCCAAAAGATCATTCTGCAAGTCTCAAGTCTGCAAGTTTCAAGTCTGCAAGTCTCCTGGATTCTCAAAGTGGTCAGAGAGTCTAATTAATCTGCACAGCTAGCTGGATTTACTATGCTCTAGAAACAAAGTACATTGCAAAAAACACATAGCATAGCAGCGTACATAGTAAAAAGCTTCTATATGCAAAGCACTCAACTTAAACTATGGACAGTTTGCATTTATAAAAACCTTTTATATAGATATAAAACACAGGTTAAAGCTCATAAAGGCAACTAAGTTTAACCCATTTTTTGAGTTAGGTCTGATCTGATAATTTGGCCCCTGAACTATAAACACATGGGCCTGGAAAATGATTGGAGTGGAGTGGATAATGAATGACCAGGCAGGGCTAGAGCCTCAATCACATATTGGAGGTTATTGTTTTGAGGTTATGCAAAGGCTGATAGTTGGCTGACACAGTAAAAGGTCTGCAACCAATAATGCAAACACGTTTGTAAGTACCTTTTATTACTTGTCATTACCTATGTGGATCAGAAACTATAGTTCAGCAACAGACACAGGTGCAATATAAATATTATTGTATTATAAATAGACAAGGATACAGAATAAAAAGTTTAGAAAATTGGTTGGACCATAAAAAATACTGGAATAGAAATATGGGGACTGACTACTGAAAAGTATATTTTGCAGATTGTAAGGGTTTAGGTAGCTGGGATCAGTTTTCTGGGGTAACACAGCCCATGGCACAAGCACAACTTATGAGAGTATATTCTCTTTTTGCCAGTTTATTGTCACTTGCAGCAAAAATAAACAAAACAAACAATTCAAAATAAAATCCTTGCCACTTAAGGGGCTTCTAATTAATACAGGTCAGTTTTCCTAACTAACCAGGAGAAGGTCTACCGCCTGTCTCCCCAAAACTGTGTACATTGAGGAATATAAAAAATCCTAAACCTTGTAGTGATTTCAATCCCCCTCAGTCAGCTCACACAGGAAGCTTTTCTGTGTCTTTTCCCAGACAGGAACTCTCCACTCTGGCTTGAGCTGCATTTTTAATTAACCACCTGAGAAACCTCAGGACAACTCAAAACACCCGGGCTGGACTAGCAGTCCTGGAACCACTCTGTTAGGAACCTGGGGCATAAATAAGCTCCGTCCTGGACTTTCCCAGGTATCCTAGTAGTGGCCTTTATCACAATATATAATAACTAATATTTTGTTCTTTGCTCTTAATATGTTTAATACCTACTTATTCTCACACTCCATCTGTCTAGTTCAGGTTCAGAATGGGACCTGTTATTCAGAATTTCACTTTCTAAGTATGCACTTATAAATTTAATTTTACTTTGTCTTTACCATTTTCATAATATACTTTTTTTTTTAAAAATGGGCGTTGGTTTGGGCAATCACTCTCTCTTAAAAGCTGCAAGTTAGTAGTGGGGGAGGATCTAGCCCTCAGACAGAAACCAAGGTTCAGCAGACTTCTACTTCAACTAAAGCTATTATGCAGAGAGGCACAGTATCCTTAATACTATGACTGAAGGTAAACAAGGTGGCTTTTCAACTTTATGATCATAACTTTGTAACTAAAAACCCCTGTCTTTGTGAACACATGCATTTGCATATCTACTGAATTACTTAGACAGGGGCCCAGGGAATGTGCACTGACCCATTTGGTTATGTCAGTAGCACTTCCCTTATACTTACCGGTATATACATTTCTACTGTGAGTGCTCCCACAACCCCCCCTTTTGTATTTGTTATTCAGAATGCCCAGGACCTGGGGTTTTTCCGGATAATGGAACTTTCTGCAATTTGGATCATCATATCTAGTCTACTAGAAAATCATCTAAACATTAAATAAACCCAATATGCTGGTTTTGCTTCAAATAAGGATGACACATCTTAGTTTGGATCAAGTACAAGGTATTGTCTTAATATTACAGTGAAAAAGGAATTTTTTTTAAATATCTTGATTATTTGGATAAAACAGAGTCTACGGGAGAGTCCCTTTCTGGATAATGTGTTTCTGAATAACAGATCGGATACCTATGTACCTTATATTGACTCTTATTGGGAGTAATCATTTTTACACCCCCTGCTGCCAGCTAGAATGCCACCACTTTCACTTGCACTATGTATTAGAATATTTTTTTTTTTTCTACTGACCAGAAAGACTTATATTTGAATCATTATATTAGTGGTCTTATGGAAGTCTACATGCAGACTGGAAGAGGTTTCCAGCTGGCATCTCACCTTAAATTAATTTCTATGAATAGAAAGTAACAACTGTGAAGGTCACAGTGATTTCAATGTACCATGTCAAGTAAGTGAAATGTCAAGGCTGACAGTACATGCACCCAGAAATTCAGGTAAAGATTTGGTGTCTTTTATTATACATTAGTGATTTTAATAACTGTTCTCATTACAAAGTCTTGTAATTTAGAAGATTATAGTTAAATAGCAATTATTGCAATTAATTGTTTTACATAATTACAGTTACATAGCATGATAATGCAAAGGTCACTCAGTGGTTTTGAGCAGAATAATCGCTAATGCTGTGCACAGAGGATGCAAAATGGAACACAGAAACACAAATATAACATTTAATACATTTAACAGGGAAAAGCCGTTATTGCTTTTAATTTCTTATTTAAATCTATTTGACAAATATTTTTATTTATTTTTTTATACTGGTTTATATTAATAATTTATTTATGAGTTCCTCAACTTAACATTTTTGCAGCAGCAACATACACGCTCATGCTGACAGATTTCACCTGCTTTATTGTCTGATTCCTGCATTTTGCAATTAGCAATGTGTTATTGACAAACAATGGTTGAGTACTTTGAAGTAGGAAAAAAAAACATTAGGTCGAGGAAGCAAACTAACAAAATAATTTATATTGTAAAAACGACAGTACATGAAACAACTGAACATCTATTTGTGAAAGTTTTTTTTTGTCACTTACATTTTATATATATTTTTTCAATAATAGCACCTGTTCCCCTTAAAAGTACAAAAATGTAAACGCAAAGTATGAAACACTTATCAGAAGGGATCATTCTTTCAATATAAGTCTTTAACATTAGAGACATCACAGAAGGAAACTAACTCACTTCTATTTAAGTGTCAAGAGTAGAAAAAAATATTCTACATTTGACCAATTTGTCCCAAATTTACCTATAAACAAAATGTCTGAATGAAATGGTTTAAGAACTACTAAAGCTTAAATAAAAAAGGCAGAAATGTTGTACATTACATATTGGGAGTCTATACCAGCTCAAGGCAATCACAGCCCATTTATCAATGAAGATCTGTGTCTCCAAAGATGCCCCAGTATCTCCCCATCTTCTTTTCTGCTGATTCAATGCACATGCTCTGTGCTGCTGTCACTTATTTATTGCGCAGTTTGGCACCTATTGACTATGTTTTTGGTGACTGTTTTGCCAGTTTTTGGGAAAGCGAAATGGATCAGATTCACCCAACACTATATATTGGTACATGGCAGCTCAGAAACCAGCACAATTAGCATCCAAATTTAATAATCAGCACTTTAGCTCAAACTTAAATAACAGGCAAACCTCATTTTCTGCAAGATGATTAACAATGACCTTTTGGCTTAGTTTCTCAACAGCCAGAACACACTGAGCATGTGCGTGCCGCAAGTACTTCTAACAGAATTCAACATGAGAGACTCTTCTGACAACTTTAGAGGTCTGGATCACTACATAAGTATAAGTTCAGTATCTACATTTTTATAATAATTTTTTTGTAGCCATATTCATTTTTAGGGTTTGGCTATCCTTTAATATAGATTTTTACTGATGTATCATATTTCTACTAGTGATACAGACATTCAAAATAAAGTATCTTTAAAATTATAACTTTAGCTAAAACCTGACGAAATCCCATTATACACATTCTCTGTGTAATTCATTTTGAAAAAGAAAAAGAAATGACTTATATATTAAATAAAGTAAAAAAGATATATACATATATATTCTGATATAAGCTGACTAGTCTAAATGGATACACTTCTGATGTAGCCATAAAACACATTGTTAGGGGCACATTTACAAAGCTCGAGTGAAGGATTCGAATTAAAAAAACTTCGAATTTCGAAGTGTTTTTTTGGCTACTTCGACCATCGAATGGGCTACTTCGACCTTCGACTACTACTTCGACTTCGAATCGAACGATTCGAACTAAAAATCGTTCGACCATTCGATAATCGAAGTACTGTCTCTTTAAGAAAAACTTCGACCCCCTACTTCGGCAGCTAAAAGCTACCGAAGTCAATGTTAGCCTATGGGGAAGGTCCCCATAGGCTTGCCTGCGTTTTTTTGATCGAAGGATATTCCTTCGATCGTTGTATTAAAATCCTTCGAATCGTTCGATTCGAAGGATTTAATCGTTCGATCGAACGAATAATCCTTCAATCGTACGATCATAGGATTAGCGCTAAATCGTTCGACTTCGATATTCGAAGTCGAACGATTTTAGTTCCTAGTCGAATATCGAGGGTTAATTAACCCTCGATATTTGACCCCTAGTAAATCTGCCCCTTAATGTTAGAAGAACTGTATACTCTTATTATTGAACAATTCTGGTGTATTGAGCTACTAAATATATTACCGTTCAGTTATACAGTTGATAAAGGAGCTACTAATTGGGCTCAGTAGTTAAAAAATGTTACTCAGAAACAATCTGCAAAATGTTTTCCCACGATCAGGAATCCAAACACTATTTTCTACATTTAAGTTAGAAAATATGAGCCAACATGATGGAGACAATCATTCTGTTACCAGGTATGGTCAATAGAGGGTTACATATAGAAGAACAGGTATGAGATCCATTATACAGAAACCCGTTATCCAGAAAGCACAGGATGGCCATCTCCAACTCCATTATAATCAAATAAAATCAATTTTTAAAAATGATTTCCGTAAATCAGTACCTTGTACTTGATACAAACTAAGATATAACTAATCCTTATTGGAAGCAAATCCAGCCTATTGGGTTTACTTATAATATTTCATTTATTTAATGATTTTCTAGTAAACTTAAGGTATGGAGATCCAGAATTATAGAAAGATCTAATACCCGAGCATTCTGGGTAATAGGTGCCATTCCTGTATAGTCATGTTTTAAATAAGCAAAGGCCTTAAACTAGGTCAATTCCCAGTGTATTGTGATTGGTTAAAAAATCTATTTGCTGTAAATTTGGAACTGACCAACCAGTTTAGTCATATCATATGGGAAGTGGTAAGTAGCAATGGTATCAATCCATGCCAGCCAACAAACACACACATGAACTGATACAGATATATAAATATATGTCAGGAAAAAAATAAACACTATTAATATCATTTCAGATGGTAGACAAAGATCACAAACATGAAACAACGGTCAATTATAATTACAGATAAGCTAACCATCTTGTTTTGCATGTGGCATTCCTGGTACAGAGGCTTATGTTTTCCCTTAATAAAAATTAAACAGTCGAATAATTTGTTGGCTTTAAGATTCATCTTAAAGCCCTACGGGTTAAGGTCCTCTAGCCTTTTGTTTCCTTGACACTGAGCACTTAATCTGTATTGTAATTATATTTTTTATATTTATGTGAATTGTATTTCTAATAATGCACTTATTGTTACTTTTATTCCAATGACCCCTTGTTTGTTGCTACTAATTTATTGCTTTGCTGTACAGTGCTTTGCCCTCAAGGAGCGCTTTACAAATAAAAATATACATACATACATACATACATACATCTATACTGCAAGAAAAAAAAAACAATACTCTTTTTATAAAACAATCTACCCAAACTTTTTGTCCTTCATGTGTTACTCCATATTTCCATTTAGAGTATTATAAAGAAGAGAAAATGACATGCCTACTTCTAGTGCACAAAATGATAATGGCAAAATCGAGAATTGTTTACTCTGATTTTAAAAGAAGAACGCATGCATATCTCAAATGCTAGCAACTCTTTTACTCATTGCATATGCAATGGGATAAAATATTGCTAAGATATAAAAGAATAATTTGCATCTATTAAGCTATGCCTAATTGTGTGTATACATTGTTAGTATTCAGAAGCGTCTCAGAGAAATCACCTTGAACTCTCTTCCCGATTACCCTCTTCCGCTCAGTAATGAGTGACAGATTTAAAAATTTGCTTGAGCTGCCAAGTTTATTCTCTAGCACCTGGAGCAACTGCAAAATGGTGATATAATCCATCTAGTCATATAGTTTATCAAAATATGTTGAAGTAAATAATCCTACTTGTACTGCTGGCAAGCAACGTGTATCTGTTTTAATCTAATGTCACTTTGGGATAAGTAGAATATAACTCACATAAATGTTTCAGTCCCTTTAACATTTTGAGGCATTGTTTAAAATAACATATAAATGTGAAAAAGTATAGGAAGTGACATAAGAAATATATTGTTCTGTAGCAGATCAGCGCTACTGTATTTCGAAGATGCTATCATTTATAAAGTGTAGTGATAAGCAATTTTTTGCCAGCATGGATTCAATGCGAATTCCGCAGTTCACCAAATGTAAATGTTTTCATAAAACTGTGGCAAAAATTCACTGTGGCAAAAAACGCCTATTGATTTTTTGCATTTGGACAAAGAAGTCACCAAGACAAGAGTCGCAGGGACAAAAAGTCACTGCAAGAAAAATGCTCATTGACCTGCATTTCAATGCACCTGGAGTGAGAAAAAAAGTTGTGTGGGTAAAAAAAAAGACGTGCACATACGCTTATTGACCTCTGTGTGCTCCACAATTTTTTTTCCATTTCGCAAACTTTTCAGCAGTTTTGCAAACTTTTTGTCAAAGCAAAAAAGGACATCAGTAATAAAGTGCGTTTATACAATATACACACACACAGATACAGATACCACTGCAGCCGCATCCATTACTTTGCCCTTTATGTACATGGATATATATGTATAAGATACATACTTATTTATGTATAGTAACCAATGCCTAGTTACTAGGGTAAATAAGACCCTAGCAACCAGATAGCAACTTACAGGGAAACTGTTACCCTGACATAAAAGTTGTATTATAAAATACCTTTTCAAATTAAACATGATACCCAAATTCTTGTTCTTGTTAAAACATCCATACCTGTTATAAAGGTATTTGAAAACCTCAGCTGTCAATCATATGTTACCTGCTCCACCTCTATGCCTCAGGCATACATTGGGGTATTAAATTGCTTTCACTTTATATTCTGCACTTCCTAGATGTTACTGCACTGCTCACAAAGCCTCTCCCTCCTCTCTGCATATCTGCCTATGATTATGTATCCTGTGCATGGGCATCAATTGTCCCATTCTGGCACACAAACAAGATTTTGAATGATACAAAGCTTGCCTTAACAGTGTTCACAAAATGGCGACTGCCTGCTTGATGTGATTGTGAATTCGAAATTTAAAGGAAACAACATTTAAGTAATTTATATATAGTATAAGTAATGTTTATTTAGTTTAACTAAGACAATAGAAAATAATTTGCAATAACTTCTTAGAGTGACAGGTTCCCTTTAAATAAACTGGAGAACTGCTAAACAGAAAGCTAAATAATGGGAAAAACCATATAAATAAAATAGGAAGAACAACTGCAAATTGTCTCAGAATAACAACGTCTACATCACACTTAGGGGGTTATTCATTAAAGTCCGATTTTTCTGGTCAGACTTTTAAAGGAGAAAAACAATTTTTTCGTAGAAAATAATACAAAGATTTTGTGGTTTTTTGGGCACTAAATCAGAAAAAAAGTCGCAGGTTTCAGGCATCAAATCCGAAAAAGTTGCACTTTCTGCCAACAAAACTACATTTTACAGTGAACACATAAACCAATCGATTGTTTTGCCATCTATATGGATGAATGAACCTTAGCTAGGATCGTGTTCAAAGTAATACTTTATTCTTTGGAACATAATTTGGAACTGTCTGGATAACAGGTTTCTGTATAAGGGATCCCATACTCTACATAAAAAAAACATTATCAATGATAAGCAGACAGGCACAAAATTTTTAATTTTTTAAAAAATACTTCGTGTATATATCAAGTACTTTTATTAAACAGGACTTTTTGTAAAAACCATGCTTGTAATGATGCATTGTCGATTGTAAGAGCCTTGTGGTGTTAGTCTATACACAGAAACATTTACATTATGTAGCCTTTAATACTCATGACTAGTTCTTTTCCAAGTGTGTTTCCTCTTAAATTATTAAAGAACTGCATGCTATGAAGTTTTTTTCACCTAACTTAGATGGATTTTTTTCAGTTGACCTACTACAGTAAGTCTTGAAAAGAAACTTAATTTGCTAACCACATTAATGACTCTTGTCCTTTTTCCAAACTTAGGGACAATTAAAGACGTAACAGCTAAAAATATCCATTAATTAAGGCTAGATCAGACACCCGTGAAATACAGATGGTAACCATAAATCAGAACAATTGGTGTGTCTACAAATTAGCAGGATAAAAAAAAGTCTCTCTGCCAGCTGCCTTTTAGAACTAATTTCGAAATGTTCTTACCAGGTACTGTCTCCTTTCATAGACATTTATTAATAAAAATGTATTCTGACTTAGACTATAACAGAAAAACTCACGCAATACATTTCACTAAATGGAAAGGGAAAAAGGAAGAAATTGGAAAATCATGCAAGAGACTAGTGAATCATACTTTGCCACTGGATCAATCACAATGCATTAACCACTGTCTATCAGTAGTGAACTTATGTGCCAAGGTTTAAAATCAGCAATAATCAGCATAAGGATGCAATCGGAGTACATCTACAGATACACTATACTGTACTCTGAAGGATAGGTCATGTCAGACAAATTTGATTGCTTTTTATGTTGAGGTAAGTAAGATGCTGGACAGTGGGGGGCAAAAGATGTGATCTATTTGGATATTGCCAAAGCATTTGATACTGTGCCCCACAAATGACTGCTTTCTAAACTAAGGTCTGTTGGACTTAATGAAGTCGTTTGCACATCGATAGGAAACTGGCTACAGGATCGGGTATAGAGGGTGATTGTTAATGGTAAATTCTCTACTTGGAGTAAGGTTCTAAGTGGGGTCCCTCAGGGCTCGGTATTGGGTCCACTTTTATTTAACTTGTTCATTAATTACTTAGGGGAGGGTATTGTTAGTAATGTATCAGTGTTTGCAGATGACAAAAAATTATCCAGCCCAATTAATTCCATCCAGGATGTGGCATCCTTGCAACATGATCTTGACAAACTGGCAATCTGGGCAGCTAAGTGGCAAATGAGATTCAATGTTGATAAATGTAAAGTCATGCACCTGGGATGTAAAAATATCCAAGCCACTTATACCCTTAATGGGACTGCACTAGGCAAATCCATTATGAAAAAGACCTTGGAGTCCTTGTAGATGATAAACTTGGCTGTAGCAAGCAATACCAGTCAGCAGCATCAAGGGCAAATAAGGTCTTGAGCTCGATTAAAAGAGCTCATTGATTCACGGCAGGAAGAGGTCATTCTTCTACTTCATAGATCACTGGTAAGGCCCCATCTAGAATATGCCGTACAGTTTTGATCTCCAGTGCTCAAACAGGACATTATTGTATTAGAGAGGGTACAGAGAAGGGCAACTAATCTGGTAAAAGAGATGGAAATTCTTGGCTATGAGAAAAGACTGGCCAAGTTGGGGTTGTTCACGCTGGAGAAGAGGTGCCTAAGGGGTGATATGATAACTACTGTATGTATAAATATACGGAAGGGGTTTTTTACAGAGAGAGTTGTGAAGATGTGGAATTCTCTCTCAGAATCAGTTGTACAGGCTGACACATTTTATAGCTTTAAGAAGGGGCTTAAAGGGATCCTGGAAAATATGCTTTTTTCAAAACGCATCAGTTAATAGTGCTAAACCAGCAGAATTATGCACTGAAATCCATTTCTCAAAAGAGCAAACAGATTTTTTTATATTCAATTTTGAAATCTGACATGGGGCTAGACATTTTGGCAATTTCCCAGCTGCCCCTGGTCATGTGACTTGTGCCTGCACTTTAGGAGAGAAATGCTTTCTTGCAGGCTGCTGTTTTTCCTTCACAATGTAACTGAATGTGTCTCAGTGGGACATGGGTTTTTACTATTGAGTGTTGTTCTTAGATCTACCAGGCAGCTGTTATCTTGTGTTATCTGGTTACCTTCACATTGTTCTTTTGTTTGGCTGCTGGGGAGAAAAGGGAGGGGGGTGATATCACTCCAACTTGCAGTAAAGAGTGATTGAAGTTTATCAGAGCACAAGTCACATGACTTGGGGCAGCTGGGAAATTGACAATATGTCTAGCCCCATGTCAGATTTCAAAACTGAACATAAAAAAATCTGTTTGCTCTTTTGAGAAATGGATTTCATTGTAGAATTCTGCTGGAGCAGCACTATTAACTGATTCATTTTGAAAAAAAATGTTTTCCCCATGACAGTATCCCTTTAATGGCTTTTTAGCAAAGGAGGGAATACAGGGTTATGCGAGATAGCTCATAGTACAAGTTGATCCAGAGACTAGTCAGAGTGCCATTTTGGAGTCAGGGAGAATTTTTTCCCCCTCTGAGGCAAATTGGAGAGGCTTTTTATGCATTCCTCTGGATCAACTAGCAGTTACGCAGGTTAAAAAAAGTTAAAAGGTTGAACTGGACGTGTGTCTTTTTTCAACCTAACTTTCTATGTTACTATGTTACTCATATCAATGTTACCTGCTTATAACAAAGCGTTTACATTTCATTTTGCTAAAACATCTTGGTGAGAAATATCATTGTTCTCTAAGGTATAGAGGAAAGATACAGATAAGTCAAATCAAAAATATCAAAGCAGATTAGAGGAGAGGACAGGATGAGAAAGCAAAATGTAAAAATTGCAAGCAAAGGGGACATGTTGAAATGGTATAGATCAATGATCAATGGGGGGAAGAAGAGACAATTAGAAGAAGGTGAGTTTTGGATAGAGAAGGATGGAGAGAACAAGATAAGAAAAGATGGTGCTGTCCCTTACCAACCCTGAAAGGTAGTGAGGGTAAGGTTAGGCTTGCATGTTCGCTTTCTGTTCTGAAATATTTTTATGTATCCTTATGAGTAGAGAGAGTTGAACTTATCTTGGACAAAAAAATGGGATGAAACACAAGGGGTCCATTTATAAAACCTCAAATTTAAAGGGGAAAAACTTGAGTTTTTAGTGAAAAGACTTTAATTTTTCGAGATTTATTATGCTCTGAAACTACTAAAAATAAAAATCCGGAAATACCCATCAAATTTATGTAAAAGTCAATGACAGGTGGTCCATTTAACAATAGGATCATGTTTTTACCATTAGGATTCTTGATAGTTTCAGGCTGTTTGCAATGGTGTTTGTTCGATAATCCAATAAATGAGAGTTTTCAGGCAACAATTTGATAAAGTCGGGTAGTGATGGGAGAATCTGACCTGTTTTGCTTCATCAAAAATTAGCAAAACTGTGAAAATTTTGGCAAATTTATTTTTTGATGCACTGACATTTTTTTCACCCATTTGAGTCTATGGGTGTCTTTTTCAAAGCAAAACCTGGTCATATTTTGGAGCTGCAATCAGAAAATGTTGCACAATTCTAGTTGCTTGACTTTTCTTCTGACTTTTTGTAGCATTACTTTTTGGGACCTTTTATTGGTAAATTAAGGGGATTCAGGTTAGGGATCTTGGTAGAATTATTATTTTTTTTTAAAGTAAGAAAAAGTCGAGTTTTATTAAATGGGCCTCGAGAAGTCTAAACACTCCTCAAAGAAAAAGGCATAGCTGGAACACAAAATTGGAGAACAGCAGAAAATATAAGAAGAAGTACAATTTCAAGTAGGCAAAACAAAGAAAAAATGCAACAAGAAATACAAATTAGAACAAGGGGAGAAAAGAAGAGAGCAGAAAAAACAAAAGTTAAGGGATGAGAAGAAAAATTAGATACCCTCCAAAAACAGAAAAAAGGGAAAAACAAATATAGAATAGGTTAAATAACAAAATAAAGATGCTTGTACTGTTTACTGCTTGTTAACCATGTTTTTGTTTTTTAATTGAATCTCTGTGTGAAACCATCTCCTTTAATTATTGTATTTGCTACTAAGAATTTATCTGTTTTTTAGCATAGGCCTATTTAACTCATTTTAGTGGTTTTAGAGGTTTTTAAAACCACAGCTAAACTCACAAACTCTAAAACCAAGAATGTCATGAAAATGTATTAAAGGATCCAAACTTAAAAAGCATGAATGGGAAAAGTTGCAGATAAGTCACAAAAACTCTAACCTTTTCAACTCGTCACAAAATAACTATGTTCACACTATTATCACACAAAAGCCAGCGTCAAAAAACCCTGGAAACCTCTAAAAGCATGAATCAAACAAAGATCTTCAAGTTGTTGAAGGGAAATCTGCCATTAACTTCAACATGTTGTTGTGTTTCCAGTATTTTCCCCTTAGGACCGATTTATTATTTACTACTTTTTTGAATGAGGCTTTCTGATGCTAAAAATATGAAAAAGTCACAAAAAAACCCTCAACTTTTTCTTAATTTATTATGCAGCAAAACTTGAAACTTCCGAATACAAAACAACTGGAAGATTTTTCTTTGATTCCAGGTTTTAGAGGTTTTTGGGTGTTTTTGACCCTGGCTTTTGTGCGACAGTACAGAAAAGTCATTGTTATTGTGCAACTTTTTCCATTAATGCTTTTCAGTTCAGATTGTTGAATACATTTTTGATGACATTCGTGGTTTTAGAGAAAGTGAGTTTACTGGTGGTTTCAAAATCTAAAGCCACTAAAATGAGACTGTTGATAAACAGGCCTCCACATCTTGATGCAGAAAATTTAAGCCTTGTGAACTACAAGCTTGCCAGTGACTTTTGGAGATAAAGTTCACAAAAGTTGCAGAGATGCAAAGCTGTGGCCTCTAAGCTACGTTTAATACATTTACCCGGGCATAATGATCCTGCTGTATTAAAGTAACTAAAACTGATTCCTATTAATATGTTCTTACTAGGGCGCACTCCGCATGTCAGCCTTAGGCTTTGATATACAGGTCTACGGGGATCCGGTGCGCTTCTGTGAACACCCACCAATGTACTGCAATAGGTCAGAAAACCCATCTATATTATCTTCTGAAAGCTACCGGAGGAGTTGGGGGAGTGGCTTTACTACTGGTACGGTGTTTTGCTGTTTATTGCTCTAATGCTCTCTAACTTCTGAAAGTTTTCTGTCTTTCTTTGTTTCTCCTACATGCTATTCTCTATCTCCCTATACTTTAGTGGCAATTCTAAAAATAGTTCACTACTCAATTTGGACGCCACCATGGTTGCCTAGCAACAAATGTAGGCGCCATTTTATGCCTTTATTACCAGTGGGGTGATGGGAGGTCTGTTTGTTTGTCTGTATATTGCTCCTGACGAAGATCAGAAGTAATGTGTGGGCCGGCCCGATACCTGTGTGACCAGGCACCACCGTCAAATGGCGGCTTCCGACTCGGTTTGTCTTTTATAGAAGCTAGACATGTTTTGCAAAATTTAAAACACAAAAAGACACATCCTGTTCTGTTGTTGTTGTGAAATGCAGTTATTGACGCATACCAGTAGTCTTCCAGATGGGCACATGCAGTTAAAATGTCAGGCTTATTCAATTAAAAAGCACAACACACAAAATGTTTGCTAATACCTTGCTTGCAGCCCTGCATTTACTCAGGGAATAAAAATAAAAAAATCAAACACTGATAATTGCTTTAAAGTATAAGCACTAACCCCCTTTACTCATAATGAAGTTTACAAAAAGTGCCCAAAGCAATGGCACTATTTTGTTAAATAATATCAACAAAATCAGTTTGCCTATGTGCATATGTTTTCTACAAACAAGACAAGACAAACAAAAAAGCATTTCATTTTCCATGAAACAGAATTATTTTTTTACACCTATGGTTCATAATTTTTCTGTCAGGTTCTTCAAGATGACCTGCCAGCTGAAAAGTGAAAACCTCATGATTTATCGGGACAATTTACTTTACTTTAATTCTATTGGATTGTAAGGGTTTTTTATCCTGAGCTACATATGTGGTACATCAGAAGATTAGCACAGTGTAATTATGATGATTTTCCTTTAAGTATTCTAGCAATTGGCAATTAGCAAGGTATCTTGCCAGTTAATGTTCTGGTGGGAGAGGTTTGCTGGGGGGAAAACAAGCTGGGATTCTAATGACAATTTAATGTGCAAGTCACTCACAATTTATTGAAGAAAAAAAAAAACCCTTCAAATTATGCTCTTTTACAAGAAAGCAGATGGAGAAATTTAACATCAAAAGTGTGCACAAATTTAAGTATAAAACTGTTACAATAAGAATTCTCCTGATAGTTTTCACACCATATGTTGTTGCATTGCATTAGGAATTAATGTTGGTACAGGATAGACAAGTAAGTCTGTCGAATAGTTTGGGAAATGAAAATTATTTTAGAGCATACCTGTATTTAAAGGGGTTGTTCACCTTTGAGCTAATTTATGGTACGAGTATGGGGCCTATTATCCAGAATGATTGGGACGTGGGTGTTTCCAGATGATGAATCTTTCTGTAATTTGGATCTTCATGCCTTACATCTACTAAAAAATCATTTAAACATTAAATAAATCCAATAGGCTGTCTTTGCTTCCAATAAGGAACAATTCTATCTTAGTGTGGATAAAATACAATGTACTGTTTTATTTTACAGAGAAAAAAGAAATACTTTAAACAGTTTGATTTTTGGCTAAAATAGAGTCTATCGGAGACAGCCTTTTCATAATTTGAAGCTTTCTGGATAATGGGTTTCTGGATAATGAATTCCATACCAGTATGATGATGAGAGTGATATTGTGAGACAATATGCACCTGGTTTCCATTTTGTATCAATTATAGGGATGGGCGAATTTTTTCACAGAGTTTAGCCACGGAAATGATGCCCATAGACTTGTATGGCACCGTGCGTAAAAAAAAAAAAAGAGGCACGTAAAACAAGTTTGCTGCCCATAGACTTTAATGGGCATCGGTAACATTTCGCCTGCGACAATTTTTTTTTTTGCGAAACGAAACGGGTCAAATTCACCCAAGCCTAATCATTTGTAGTTTTTGAGCTATTTAGCTTTGTATTTAGCATCTCTCCAGTTAGCAGTTTCAGCAATCTGGTTGATAGGGTCCAAATTACCCCAGCAACCATGCATTGATTTGAATAAGAGGCTGGTGAGGCCCTGAATAGAAAGGTAATCAATAAAAAGTAGCTACAAAATGTGTAGCCTTACAGAGCATTTGTTTTTAGATGGGGTCAGCAAAACCTATTTGAAAGCTTGAAAGAGTCAAAAGAAGGTAGCACATAATTGTAAAATTGTAAAAATAAATAAATGATGAAGCCCAATAGAAACATTGCTTAGAATTGGCCATTCTATAAAATACTAAAAGTTAACTCGAACCACCCCTTTACTCCTATAGCATAATGTTATAGGACCAACTATCCAGATGCTTCTAGATATTGGAACACCATTTTTTTAAGGCTATTAAATAAAAAAAATATTAAATAAGATTTTTTTTTAAATAATAAGAAATGGTTTTTGCCACTATTATGGATTTAAACTATCTTAGTTATCATCAAGGTATAGTCGATTTATTAGAGAGAAAGTACAAATCCAGAAAACGATGAAGATGGAGATACTGTATTGAAAATCTGTATTTTGGAGATTCCTGGATAGCAGATGTCTGCATAACAGACATATATAAATGTACAGTATTAATTCACTTGTCAAATGGAAAATGCTTAGATGATTCCATCAGCATTTTGCAATACGTTTCCATATTTACTATCTAACACAACCCACAATGGGTCTTATGGAAAGAGCAGGACTGGCCTGCAGGTTGCGGTGTGCAACCAACACTAGAGGTTCAGTCTGGCGCAAGAGTGCAGAGTAGAACACTTTAGGTCAAGAAAATGAGCACTAAGGGGAGCGCTTTTTTGGGGTTACTGCCATTATATGAGCCCATTTATTAGTGATGAGCAAATGTTTTCACCATGTATGGTTTTGCATGAATTAGTGAATGTCACAGTAGACCAAAAAAGTTTCCCATAGACGCTAATGTATTTTGCTACAAAAATGTTGCAACAACAAAAATGTTGCGCACAGACTTTCATGTGTTTCGCTCATAAAAACCATTTGTGTATTTATTTTGTATTAGAGGTTTTGATTTAATACAGCCTGTGTTTAGTGTGTGTTTTAATAGGACAACCTATTTATACTACCCATGTATAGTGTGTGTAGGGAAGCATTAGAGACTGAAGTTTAATTGCATGAATGATGACATAAAACATGAGCTAATACTAACCCACTTTGTTGATGAAGTACCTCATGAGTTTTCTAATGGCATTTATGGAGATACTTTCCACATGTACACTGGCAAAAATGATGTAAATAATGTGAGTTAAAAACTAATTTCTTATTACATTATATATGTTCATTTTAGATCATTATTGCATTTTACTTGCTAGGATTAAACTGAATTTAGGCTTTTACACAAATTATATCAGAAAACAGAATACTATTGCAATATTAGCAGCAGCAGCAGCAGTATATTCTTTCCTGACTGTCATGAAAGCTTTCCTAACACTGAGCAACATTTTCAAATGTGAAAAATGAATCCTTCCGAATTCCCCAGTTCAATAAATCAACCCCTATATCTTTAAAACTGAAATAATATTCAGTATCATGTTTCTCAGAGAAACAAAGTGCTTGGTGTAGTTCACAAAACAAGTTCAAAATTTAAATTTTTTTAAGTGTACACTTGATAATAAAAAGCAATGCCTAATTTGTGCTGTTTAGATTAAGATATGTTTGTGGCATTCAAAATAATTTAATGAATGGTTTGATAGAACTGGTTGGTAGGTGGGTAGATAGATTGACAGATAGACAGATAGATAGATAGACAGATATTAATAAATAATAGTTAAAGAATATTTGATACAGCAAGATTCTTGTAAAAAACTATTGGGAGGATGTAATATCTCATTAGCTCAAAAAAAACAAAAAAAAAACAGAACGCGAGCGACCAAGACAGTCCTATACATTTCCAAAAATGCAATTTTAAACAAGTTTTTAATTACATTACCTCTTTAAAAAACTAGGTAAATAGGCTGTGCGAAATAAATTTTTTTTCCAATATATTCAGTTAGCCAAAAATGTAATGTATAAAGAGTGACTGGATGTCTAATAGCCAGAACACTACTTCCTGCTTTTCACCCGTCTTGGTTTCCGCTGATTGTTTACCAGGCAGTAACCAATCATTGACTTGAGGGGGGCCACATGGGTCATAACTGTTTGTTTTTGAATCTGACCTGCATGAGGATCAATTGCAAACTCACTGAACAGTTATGTCCCATGTGACTCCCCTTAAAGTCACTGACTAACTCAGAGTTAGAGATCTGAAAAGCAGGAAGTTGTGTTCTGTTAGACATCCAGTCACTCCAGCCTTTATACAGTAGATTACATTTTGGCTAACTAACTATATTAGAAACATTTTTTATTTTGCACAGCCTGTATATTTAGCCAGTTCCTTTAATATGCAATCTATCCTAAGTGTTATTTTTATCAATGACTTTGAGAATAAAATGAGTTTCATTGTGAAATTGATAAATGATTCCACCTCTGATAGAAATCATAATACCTTTGTTTCAGTCTCTAAAATGTTTTTACCTTTAGTTAAATTATAAGCCATATTGTCTATGTTCCAAATGTACGAAAATATGTATGTATTTAAAGATGGTCCAAGCCAATTCAGTAAATGTGGGTTCCTTGTCCTTGATAATTCCTACAAGTGAATAATCTCCTTTCTAGTAAATGCATAATATTATTCTGAATGTCATTGACCTTTCCCTTGCATCAAAAGCATCATAGCACAGCAATAAAACTGACCCTGTAAAACATTGCTAGGTATAATATTTATCTTTAATCCATGTTTAATTTGAAATAAAAGAAATTTGAACATGCTAGAAATCATTGTAAACACTGTTAAGAAACCTCAGGGAACATTAATAATTCAATTTTGAAGCAGAATTAATGAAACGGCAACAGCCAACCTATACTGCACATAAAACTTTAAATCTTCGCTATGATCTGGTTTGTCTGGACAGACTGGGAATAAGGTAACATTTTCCCTCTCTTCCTTTTATCTACCTGAAATTTCACTGTGAACAACAGATTAAAGCAAGATGTTCTAGTTCCACACAAATATTGTATTTTTATGGAAGACTAAACAACCTAATTACATGAAGAGTTTTGTAACATTGAAATTAGGTTTTGAACTCATACGAGATGAAAGAAAAGGTAACATAATAGTGCAATTACTTTTATTACCTTATCTGTTTTTCAAACATCAAAACATTTCGAAATATCAGAAAGTTTGTGATTGTGCATGATTAATTGAAACTGAATTTTACTTGCTGAATATGTTAGTCTCTCTCTGGAGATGGTAGGAACAGATGCTTGCATGTGTGTAATGTTTTACATACTGGCTAGGGTGAAGTAAGTTACACAGGGAGTTTTGGAACTGTTTTTTTAGTGCCTGTTTAAGGCTCCCTTGAATCCAACAGCATTGCACTACAAGTACCTTGTACCAGATTCTTGACTTACTCATGACTCAATAACATCAATTAACTCTTTGAACACAACAACAAACAACATTTTATGGGTGGAAAAAGGCCGCAGCTTATTTATTAACAACTCACCAAGCTTAGGGAAACCATCCACCAACATACCCATAATATTAATCTTAGTGTAACAAATGCATAACAAATGGATAAGCTGTGACATATAAAATAATAGCCGCTTAAGGCTGCATAACATTTAACTGCTTAAGGTTACATAACATTTAACAGTATCTTATAAAACGAAAAGCGGCAACATGTTAACCCCTATCCTCCTGTATGGGAGGGCGGGAAAGACTGCCTCCCTTGCTTCTGCAAAAGGTAAGACTGCTCTCCTGCACCACCCTTTATAGGCTCAGACCTGCCTACAATCCAATTAATGGAATTTTATATGGGTTTAAGCTGTATTAATAGCTCATAGAAATGTATTTTTACTTACCGTATATACTCGCGTATAAACCGAGATTTTCAGCACCCAAAATGTGCTTGAAAATCCTACCTCGGCTTATACGCGGGTCAGCTGCCTTACCGGTAAATTTGTAGCGATGAATCCCCCTCCCAGCCGCGAAGAAAGAGCAACAGCGCAAGTGTCATCTAGGCGTAATAAGGCAAACCCCGCCTCTGCCTGCCCCACGTGACAGCTTTGTTGAACTGCGCTTGCGCGTCTCCTCCTCCATTCCGCACCGTCTTCTCTAGTCCCGTGCGCGCAACCGTGCTTTCTCAGTTTCAGTGTGAGCTACGGTTCTCGACGTCTCCTTTTGGCCTTCCAGTTTCCTCGCCATGGGTCAGGGCAGCCGGAATCCAGGTTTCCCAGCGCCTTAAGCAGCGACCATCATGTTGAGCAGCGAATCACAGAGCCGCCGTTGAGTGATCCTCCTGGGCCAAAGCCCTAACACCTTCCCCCGGAAGAGCCATGGCTGAGCAGACGTACTCCTGGTAAGCGAGGCTGCGGGTGAGAAGGATGAGGGGGGAGGGAACAGGTCAGTTGAGACTTGCTGTGTTTGTTATGGGCACTTGCAGGGATGCCATGTTTGCGGCCCTCCATCTGTTGTCCAGCTATCACTTTCACCAGCCTATTCACGGCTCCTGCATGTTGTAGTGAGGCATCCCAGCCACACGCTGAAGTCATCAGCTCAGCGCCGGCTGCAGGAAGCAGTATCCCCGGCTCTCCCCTTCTTATACACGAGTACCGTATATACGGTATATCTCTCAGTCTGAATTGAACTTGAACTTGTTAA
Source organism: Xenopus laevis (assembly GCF_017654675.1). Classification (NCBI taxonomy): domain Eukaryota; kingdom Metazoa; phylum Chordata; class Amphibia; order Anura; family Pipidae; genus Xenopus; species Xenopus laevis. Next base: position 115,268,170 of record NC_054372.1, on the reverse strand, counting down.
GGGTTATTTCCTGCTTCGTTTGCTCATTTCTCGGGCCAGGTAATACATTTCAGTGATGCAGTGATCATGGCTTGATTTTTAATATTAAACCGACTGTTTGATATTTCTGAGACTTTTCTGAGTTGTGTCTAGGCTTATACGCGAGTCAATACGTTTTTCTGGTTTTCATAGGTAAAATTAGGTACCTCGGCTTATACGCGGGTCGGCTTATACACGAGTATATACGGTATATAACCATCTAGGTGAATGCCATTATTCAACCCCCTGGAAACATTATAGTGTTTATAAACTGAATGAACTGCTGAATATTTAAAATTAATTCTCCCTTTTATTGACTTTTTTACATGTCAAGGTGCTTTCAAACCCACTGAAATCTGATTTAGAATAATATTTTGCTATGGAACTTCTCTGTTTCCCTAAAGGAAATGCTTGGAGGGCTTTATAACAATGCAAATGAAAAGGATTTTAATTTGCCAAAGCCATTAAAAGACCTATGCAGAAAAAGTGTTTGAAGTTCAAATGAAAGACAGTATCTGAACAACATCAGTCCCCAGGAGAGCTCCTAGCAACTGGAAGTCACTCCGAAGGTTTTACAAATGTTTTCTTCAGAAAAGATTGCAAACATCATAAGGCCTTTTGTAAATATGTCTACTAGACTCTTTGTTTGAATAGAAATATTGAACTTCCTGTATAACTATTAAATACACAAGAAGATTATTCCAGATTCCAGTATTTGATCAATTTTCATGCAGGATGGGATTTACTCACTTTATACAATCATAGCAAGATTTTCCAGAGATTAATCGATACCTTGCATCTTAATTCATAGAAGGTCAATTGTAAAATTGGTTGGAGGATTACTTTAATTAAATGATCTATTTTATTGTTCTGTAACTTAGTCAGTTCTAAAATGTAATTTGGATGAAGTCTATTAACCATGGAGCTAGCATTCAAATATTTAGCTTACATTGTATAGCGTTTTGGGTAAGCTCTAAGGTGCATTCATGTGAATTGTTGTGCAATTGAGTACTTTGATATTAGTAATAATAAAACGGTACTTTGCACTTAATGGTAACTAAATAGCATAAATCTATACTGGTACAAAAACAATCCCATTGGGTTTATTTAATGTTTCAATGTTTTTAAATGGCATAAGATATGGGGATTTAATTATGAGAATCCCCTTAAACATTTCAATATTCTGCAGTAACCTAATATTCTGAACAATTTCTGAATGGTTGTCCTTTTGTAAAGAACCACATCATTCTTCTTCTTGAAACAGCTCTGATTCATGACATACCAAAACATGCGTAGAGAATTGTTGTTCTACTTATACAGAACGTTCCAACAGTAAGGTCCTGGACTTTGCACAATCGGTTTTACAAATAGATATTTGTATTTTGACATTGAACTTATACATAACTCATAATGCATTCTTTATTCTCTTTATTATTTTCTGTGTATCACTTACCTCATCAGTCCTTGAGTACCTAAAGCTATGGGCATTTTTTTTTGTTACAAAAGTTCCACAACTCTTGTTACTTTGTATGCAACAAAAAGTAAGAAAGTGTTTAGAAGAATTACACAGATAAAATCTGATGCATTTCATTCTTCTGAACTCATGATACTAATAGTGTCCTTTCTTTTAGCGTTCTTTCTTCTAGAGAGATGACTAACAAACACAAAGAGTTTTGTTTGGTGCCTTTTTGTGAAGAAATAATTGAGGAAGGATGTGAGCGTGTGGCTATACATAGTGATGGGCGAATTTGTCACATTTCGCTTTGCTTTGAATTCGCAAATTTCCAGCGAAATTCATGAAACAGGTTTAAAATTTGCTGGCAACATTTGACGTGCAATAAAATCAATGGGCGTCCATTTACTTTGCAACGAAACACGGAAATTCAACACAAATTCGCGCATGCCGAATAAATTCACCCATTCAACTAGCTATACAGTATTTTGGGGAAGGCTAGCAGGATTGTGAAAAGTTGCCATCACGAATCTTGAAGCTATTAGGCCATTTTCAGCACAATTCATATAAATTTGAATCTCGCTATTTTTTTGGTTTGGTGTAATTTGGCTACAAAGCAGTAGACACAAGTGATTCATTTGCAAAGAGATACATTCATCAATAACAGTAGTTATGAATATTCAAAAGGACTAATCCAGCTGTTTAAATTTTACAACATTCATTATCACTTTCCTGACTGCCAGGAAGTTTAACAAAGCCTTAGTGCTTGTTTAAATGTGTGAGCTACAGTAGTCTTAATTGATGAAACTGCTTTAGTGTGCCCAGTTATTTTCTATTGGGTATTAGCATAATGAATAACAATGAGCATTGTGTTAAACTGCTTAGCAACTACAGGATCAGTAGTAACAGAAAAATGATTTGTGAATGAAAAATTCTTATTATTTTTATTATAAAAAGAACAAAGTTTGGCCCACACTCTCAACTAACTCCAGCAGCACAGGCAAAATCTGTGTGCATCACCACCACAAATATGCCCCACTAGCTGAATTTATGCTCTCTCTTTTTCAAGGACATGATATCAGAAAACAATGCAGAATAACATTAAACAAGAGTAAAGGATTGACTTTAGAAATGAAATACAAATTAATATGCATTTTTTTGTTTAATATGGGATGAAAAGGTGTAGCAAGCATAAAATATAAACACACAATTTAATTAAGTTGCCATAATAAGGTATTTTTCACGCTATATGTGGTGGGCATGGGGGGTGGTGGGAGGTAGTCGCTAATAGAAGAATTCACAACTGGAGTGGGGGCCTTAGAGGTACTGGAGCATATTTGGTGATACATATTACCAGCATTTGTTTGGATAATTTAAGCAGACTACTGCTACTTGGCCTGCAACTGTAACCAAAATTGGTCTGTAAACTCCTCCATTGACAAATGACTAGCTGCAGTTTTCTTTGAACATTTCTGGGGAACTAATGCAAAGTTCTGATACTATAACATTGTCATAAGATTGTGGTCTATGTAACAGTCTATGGCAATAACAATGACCCTATCGTTAGGTTTCTTGCAGATGTGCCACAGCCTATTATGGCCAGATGAGAAGCAAGCCTAGGGGTATGCCTTTAGAAATATTCATTAAAATAAGTTTATCTAAGAACACACTAAGAGCTAATCGACACATGATTAATTTGAGTGTTTTGTTGCCTCGGTGGGAGGAAACATGCTTGTTTTTTGCCTCTTTTTTTTTGCGTTTTTGACGTTAGTGGTAAGTGCTGTGGCCTTGACTATTCATCTAGGTGGTGATTGTTGCTCAAAAACACTTACCAGTGAGCAACAATCACCTGAGCTGTGTCAGGCCTCACCTGTCTTAAAGCCGATACGTGACCCAATCCGAAGCGTGACTACCTGTTCAGGTGGAATAGTAGTTCAGCCGAATTCAAGGCAGACAGAGAAGTCAAATAAGCAGGCCAGGGTCAATGCAGGCAATGTTCAATTGTAGTTGATTAAGCAGGCTGAGGTCAAATGCAGGCAGAGTTCAAGCGTAGTAGGTAGAAAGCAGAAGTCAAAACCGGAATCAAATTTTCAGGATACAAGTTCACAGAAGCAAAGTTTATCACCAAGCATAGAACCATTCCCTGAGCATCCTTTTAAGGAGGGTGTTTTGGTGCCAAACATAGTGACGCCTGTGTCTGGCATCACGTCGAAAGTTCCCGTTAGTAGGGATGTCGCGGACTGTTCGCCGGCGAACTTGTTCGCGCGAACATCGGCTGTTCGCGCTCGCCGAATGTTCGCGAACGTCGCGCGACGTTCGCCATTTTGGGTTCGCCTTACCTGGCGCTTTTTTTTGACCTCTCACCCCAGACCAGCAGATACATGGCAGCCAATCAGGAAGCTCTCCCTCCTGGACCACCCCCACACCCCCTGGACCACTCCCCTTCCATATATAAACTGAAGCCCTGCAGCGTTTTTTCATTCTGCCTGTGTGTGCTTGCAAGAGCTAGTGTAGGGAGAGAGCTGTTACTGATTTCACTGATTTCTTTGAGGGACAGTTGATAGTAAGTTTGCTGGCTAGTAATCTACTTGATACTGCTCTGTATTGGAGGGATAGAAGTCTGCAGGGATTTGAGGGACATTTTAGGGTAGCTTTGCTGGCTAGTAATCTACCTTCTACTGCAGTGCTCTGTATGTAGCTGCCTGCTGTGGGCACTGATCTCTTCTGATCTCATCTGCTGACTGCTGTAATAACCCAATAGTCCTTGTAAGGACTGCTTTTATTTTCTTTTTTGTTTTTTTACTTTGCTAGTTGCTACTATAAGCCCAGTGCTATTAGTCTAGCAGTGTTGGGGAGTGGGACTGGTGTGCTACTGTGCTGCTCCTAGTAGTTCAGCAGCACCAACCCGAGAAAATTTTTTTTTTTAATATACATATATTTTTTTTTTCTTTTACTTATCTTACTGTTCTTTAACGTGTACAGTGCTGTTGCTGTTCTTCATAGTAGTGCACCAATAGTAGTGCACTTGCAGGCATTATTTGCTCAGTGTGTTCTTCATTTTCAAACAACAACCATCTAGCTGTGTGAGCTTGTTCACATTCTGTCTAAATATCAATAATAATACCGTCTCTAGAAACACCACCCGAGTGACGTTTTTCAGGCAGCAATAATATATTCCGTATCCACTGCTGTAGTAGTGTATACGTTAACCTTGTAGGCATTATTTGCTCAGTGTGTTCTTCATTTTCAAACAACAACCATCTAGCTGTGTGAGCTTGTTCACATTCTGTCTAAATATCAATAATAATACCGTCTCTAGAAACACCACCCGAGTGACGTTTTTCAGGCAGCAATAATATATTCTGTATCCACTGCTGTAGTAGTGTATACGTTTACCTTGTAGGCATTATTTGCTCAGTGTGTTCTTCATTTTCAAACAACAACCATCTAGCTGTGTGAGCTTGTTCACATTCTGTCTAAATATCAATAATAATACCGTCTCTAGAAACACCACCCGAGTGACGTTTTTCAGGCAGCAATCAAATATATCGTATCCACTGCTGTAGTAGTGTATACGTTAACCTTGTAGGCATTATTTGCTCAGTGTGTTCTTCATTTTCAAACAACAACCATCTAGCTGTGTGAGCTTGTTCACATTCTGTCTAAATATCAATAATAATACCGTCTCTAGAAACACCACCCGAGTGACGTTTTTCAGGCAGCAATCATATATATCGTATCCACTGCTGTAGTAGTGTATACGTTAACCTTGTAGGCATTATTTGCTCAGTGTGTTCTTCATTTTCAAACAACAACCATCTAGCTGTGTGAGCTTGTTCACATTCTGTCTAAATATCAATAATAATACCGTCTCTAGCAACACCACCCGAGTGACGTTTTTCAGGCAGCAATAATATATTCCGTATCCACTGCTGTAGTAGTGTATACGTTGACCTTGTAGGCCTTGTTTGCCCAGTGTGTTCTTCTTCTTCATTTTCAAACAACAACCATCTAGCTGTGTGAGCTTGTTCACATTCTGTCTAAATATCAATAATAATACCGTCTCTAGCAACACCACCCGAGTGACGTTTTTCAGGCAGCAATAATATATTCCGTATCCACTGCTGTAGTAGTGTATACGTTAACCTTGTAGGCATTATTTGCTCAGTGTGTTCTTCATATTCAAACAACAACCATCTAGCTGTGTGAGCTTGTTCACATTCTGTCTAAATATCAATAATAATACCGTCTCTAGCAACACCACCCGAGTGACGTTTTTCAGGCAGCAATAATATATTCCGTATCCACTGCTGTAGTAGTGTATACGTTAACCTTGTAGGCATTATTTGCTCAGTGTGTTCTTCATATTCAAACAACAACCATCTAGCTGTGTGAGCTTGTTCACATTCTGTCTAAATATCAATAATAATACCGTCTCTAGCAACACCACCCGAGTGACGTTTTTCAGGCAGCAATAATATATTCCGTATCCACTGCTGTAGTAGTGTATACGTTGACCTTGTAGGCCTTGTTTGCCCAGTGTGTTATTCTTCTTCATTTTCAAACAACAACCATCTAGCTGTGTGAGCTTGTTCACATTCTGTCTAAATATCAATAATAATACCGTCTCTAGCAACACCACCCGAGTGACGTTTTTCAGGCAGCAATAATATATTCCGTATCCACTGCTGTAGTAGTGTATACGTTAACCTTGTAGGCATTATTTGCTCAGTGTGTTCTTCATATTCAAACAACAACCATCTAGCTGTGTGAGCTTGTTCACATTCTGTCTAAATATCAATAATAATACCGTCTCTAGCAACACCACCTGAGTGACGTTTTTCAGGCAGCAATAATATATTCCGTATCCACTGCTGTAGTAGTGTATACGTTGACCTTGTAGGCCTTGTTTGCCCAGTGTGTTCTTCTTCTTCATTTTCAAACAACAACCATCTAGCTGTGTGAGCTTGTTCACATTCTGTCTAAATATCAATAATAATACCGTCTCTAGAAACACCACCCGAGTGACGTTTTTCAGGCAGCAATAATATATTCCGTATCCACTGCTGTAGTAGTGTATACGTTAACCTTGTAGGCATTATTTGCTCAGTGTGTTCTTCATATTCAAACAACAACCATCTAGCTGTGTGAGCTTGTTCACATTCTGTCTAAATATCAATAATAATACCGTCTCTAGCAACACCACCCGAGTGACGTTTTTCAGGCAGCAATAATATATTCCGTATCCACTGCTGTAGTAGTGTATACGTTGACCTTGTAGGCCTTGTTTGCCCAGTGTGTTCTTCTTCTTCATTTTCAAACAACAACCATCTAGCTGTGTGAGCTTGTTCACATTCTGTCTAAATATCAATAATAATACCGTCTCTAGCAACACCACCCGAGTGACGTTTTTCAGGCAGCAATAATATATTCCGTATCCAGTGCTGTAGTAGTGTATACGTTGACCTTGTAGGCCTTGTTTGCCCAGTGTGTTCTTCTTCTTCATTTTCAAACAACTCCCATCTAGCTGTGTGAGCTTGTTCACATTCTGTCTAAATATCAATAATAATACCGTCTCTAGAAACACCACCTGAGTTGTTGTTGTTGTTGTTGTTGTTTTAAAAATAATGCCAGGCATGAATGAGGGGTGGATCTCGGAGGGTTACTGCACGCAGGAAGACTTGTGCTGAGTTTCTGATTCTGACTCCCCATGCAGCTGTCCTTCTCTGCACGCCTCATGACTCCACATACAGCTGTCCTTTAGCGTCCTCCTCCCTCCACCACCGTTACAAACTAGGGTGCAAACCCTACTGGTTTAATTTGAATCCAGGTAAATCCTGAGTTTTTCTGGCCTCTGTGCTTCAGTGGCTGTGACAAAAAAATTGAATATTTTCAGCATTTATATGGCATATTTTTTATGGCCTCTGTGCTTCAGTGGCTGTGACAAAAAAATGAATATTTTCAGCATTTATATGGCATATTTTTTCTGGCCTCTGTGCTTCAGTGGCTGCGACCAAAAAAAACAGAATATTTTCAGCATTTATATGGCATATTTTTTATGGCCTCTGTGCTTCAGTGGCTGTGACAAAAAAATGAATATTTTCAGCATTTATATGGCATATTTTTTATGGCCTCTGTGCTTCAGTGGCTGCGACCAAAAAAAACAGAATATTTTCTGCATTTATATGGCATATTTTTTCTGGCCTCTGTGCTTCAGTGGCTGTGACAAAAAAATGAATATTTTCAGCATTTATATGGCATATTTTTTCTGGCCTCTGTGCTTCAGTGGCTGCGACCAAAAAAAACAGAATATTTTCAGCATTTATATGGCATATTTTTTCTGGCCTCTGTGCTTCAGTGGCTGTGACAAAAAAATGAATATTTTCAGCATTTATATGGCATATTTTTTCTGGCCTCTGTGCTTCAGTGGCTGCGACCAAAAAAAACAGAATATTTTCAGCATTTATATGGCATATTTTTTATGGCCTCTGTGCTTCAGTGGCTGTGACAAAAAAATGAATATTTTCAGCATTTATATGGCATATTTTTTCTGGCCTCTGTGCTTCAGTGGCTGCGACCAAAAAAAACAGAATATTTTCAGCATTTATATGGCATATTTTTTCTGGCCTCTGTGCTTCAGTGGCTGTGACAAAAAAATGAATATTTTCAGCATTTATATGGCATATTTTTTCTGGCCTCTGTGCTTCAGTGGCTGCGACCAAAAAAAACAGAATATTTTCTGCATTTATATGGCATATTTTTTCTGGCCTCTGTGCTTCAGTGGCTGTGACAAAAAAATGAATATTTTCAGCATTTATATGGCATATTTTTTCTGGCCTCTGTGCTTCAGTGGCTGTGACAAAAAAATGAATATTTTCAGCATTTATATGGCATATTTTTTCTGGCCTCTGTGCTTCAGTGGCTGCGACAAAAAAAAACAGAATATTTTCAGCATTTATATGGCATATTTTTTATGGCCTCTGTGCTTCAGTGGCTGCGACCAAAAAAAACAGAATATTTTCAGCATTTATATGGCATATTTTTTCTGGCCTCTGTGCTTCAGTGTCTGCGACAAAAAAAATTTATATTGTTAGCATTTATATGGCATATTTTTCCTGGCCTCTGTGCTGCAGTGGCTGCGACCAAAAAAAATTAATATTGTTTGCATTTATATGGCATATTTTTTCTGGCCTCTGTGCTGCAGTGGCTGCGACAAAAAAAAATTAATATTTTCAGCATTTATATGGCATATTGTTTCTGGACTTCTGGTTCAGTGGCTGCGACAAAAAAAACATAATTTTTCAGGAAAGTACACATGCCTAATTTTTCAGGGTTCTGCAACAGTGGCAAAATCGCATCTTTTATGGTCACCGCAGGTGATCAATAAAGTAGACCAAAACTGGGCCCACACTGCAGAATCAGTGTTTTTTGGTTCACTTCACTGTACATTGAATTACCTCTGCCTGACAGTGCACGTGCGCACAAGCACGGTGACTGCTAAACACACCACTACAGAAATATTGCCACCAACAGGACGAACATCCTGGAGGTGACAAGCAACTAGTAATTAAAAACTATTATTTGCTCACTTAACGGTATCATTCATTAAAGCTCTTTGCGTCTTTTTGCGTTGCAGTAAGCACCGCGTTTCGTCTTTGCGTGTGAACAGGCTGTAACCTTTACACGACTTGATTGGCATGTAGACGCCGGACGTTTTAAAGCATTTTATTACACAGGTTTAGAAATGTAGTGTGATTTCTGCCCTTTACAGCACAAAACGCAGCGCTGTGTCAACAATGGATTTTTTAGAAACATTTTTGCCCTTGATCCCCCTCTGGCATGGCACTGTCCAGGTCGTTGCACCCTTTAAACAACTTTAAAATCATTTTTCTGGCCAGAAATGTCTTTTCTAGCTTTTAAAATTCGCCTTCCCATTGAAGTCTATGGGGTTCGCGACGTTCGCAAACCGTTCGCATTTTTGACGCAAGTTCGCGAATATGTTCGCGAACTTTTTTTCCGACGTTCGCTACATCCCTACCCGTTAGCGGCCGGTTAAACGCCCGCGTCCATTTTGGCACGTGGAACGTGATGATGCACATCCTTACAAGCTGTAACCATGAAGGGCTTTAAAAAGATAAATGCAATCACTGAGCTGTCAACAGAAATCTGAAATTTGTCCTGTGTGCCATAGCTGTTTATAAGATTTAGACATTGGTTTTATCTTATTCTTAGGAATATACTGATTTTACAGAATAATAGAGTAGGGTGGCAGCTCCAAACAGACTAAACGAACAAGGAGGATTGTATCTTATGTCATAATCAAATTCTTTGTTTGAAAACATCACTTAATATCCACAGAGTGACTACTGGAAGGTTATACAAAGTTAAGTATCTGGGCACTTGTTTCACTTGCTCTGTGTAAAATAGCAGAGTTTGTGTGTAGTGATAATGAAAGCTAGATTTAATGGTGCATAATATCTGTACAGTTATAAATGTGTTACTTGATATAATAATGCTGTGTATTAACTTACAGTATAATGAGCATGCTGTGCTGTATAGGGATGCTGAATGTAACCTTTTAATGGGCAAGATGCCCATTATAATCATGTGGTAAACTAATGAATACACTGTTTAATGATGCAAGCTCTATACTTTTTACATTGAACATTTTGAAAAGCACACATACAATGAGCTCAGTGTGCTGTATTTTTATACTGAATGTAACCATGCAATAAACATGCAATTTAAAATATATAGTGAATAAAGTACCCCCTCTTGTGAAATACAAGGATATTATAGAAAAAAAAAAAAACGCATTGAGAAACGCATTGATAATTTTGACACACATTAATTTTAGTGTCAATTTTTATACGCACGACTATTTGGTCCAAATACATTAAAGTCAATGGATGCCCGAATAATTTTGACGCAAGTCAATTTTTATGTGCACACCTGCAGCAAATTTTTCACTCGTGAATTGTATTTGCTTGTGGAAAATCAACGCAGTGGAAACGTGGAAATTCAACGCAGTTTTGTGTCTGCCAAACTTATTCGCCCATTACTAGTCAGCAGATATATTTTAAAGGGGTTGTTCACCTTCAAACAACTAGTTGGTTTCAGATAGATCACCAGAAATAACGACTTTTTCCAATGACTTTCTATTTTCTATGTGTGACGGTTTTTCTAATATTGAAGTGTAAATTGTCATTTCTCTCCTTCTGAAGCAGCCCTGGGAGGGGGGGTCGCCGATCCTGTAAACTGTTCTAAATGGATACATTTAGTTGATACATTTCTTATCTTTGTCCCTGCTGAGCAGAATCTCTGGGTTTCATTACAGGCAACTGTTAGAATTGATACAATAGTTGCTAATACTCCAGAGATGCTGCTGAGAAATGGATCAACTCAATGTTGCAAAATTGTAACAGTTCAGAGTCTGCACCTGAATTACTGAGCTGACAGACTCAAACACCAGAGACACAAACATTCAACTTTACACTTAGATTTTGGAAAAAACGTAAAAAATAAATAATGGAAAGTATTTGAAAAAAGTCTCTATTTCTGGGGAACAATCTAAAAACAACTGAATTGAAAAAAGTGTTTGGAAGGTGAACAACCCCTTTAAAGGATTTAAATAGAACTTCCAGAACATAAAAGGTAACTAAATTATTGATAAAAAATTTGGATGGCATAAAATCTATACTTATTCACCTTGTATATAATATATTCAATTGTCCACTAGCCAGTTAGTTTCAGTGACAGGGGCACCTGGGTCCATCAATCTCATGCTTAGAAAGATGTACAATAGCAAAATGAAGAGTTAATCTCCCAAAATGCTCTATAGACATGGTGTTAAATGTGGATGTTGAAATCATCTGTGCATTACTATGGTGTTATTTCATTATGCTTAACTATAGGGTTTCTCCCTACAGGCTTTTCATTGTATATGTGCATGAGCTAAAATATAATAAGAACAGGGGGAGATCTACTGTACACCTGTTAATACCTTGTTTAAAGGGATATTGTCATGGAGAAAAAAATGTGTTTTTCAAAACTCATCAGTTAATAGTGTTGCTCCAGCATAATTCTGCACTAAAATCTGTTTCTCGAAAGACAGTTTTGAAATCTGACATGGGGCTAGACATATTGTCAGATTCCCAGCTGTCCCATGCCTACACACCAATATTACTAAAAAATTACACTTGCTGGTTCAGGAATGACATTTTATATTGTAGAATTATTTGCAGTGTAAACAGTGTAATTTAGAAATAAAAACTACATCATAAAAATCATGACATAATCCTTTTAACAGTGTCGGCTGTCAATCATATTTTGCCTTAGGCATAGAGGCGGGGCTGACAATTACTTTTGCTTTCCATTCTGCACTTCCCAGATGTCAGTGCATTGCTCACATTCCCCCTTCCTCCTCACCGTCTAATTGTGTTACCAGCGCATGGGCATCAGGTGCGTCATTCTGGCACATAAACAAGATTTTGGTATGATTCAAAGGTTGCCTTAATAACAATCTCCACAAAATGACACCTGCCTGTTATGCTGTGTTTAAATAATATTCTAAGTGAAAGTAAAGATTATTTTGTTTGATAAACATCATAACATAGTATTTGGAATTATTTCTTAGGGTGTTCCTAAAACTTTTGCTGTGGTTTGAGATATCAAATATATTTATTTGTATTTATGTCACTGTTTGTCTTTATTAAGTACATTATTACCTTTTGTGCATATTACGGTGTACTTAAGCACAGGATTTTAGAGAGTCATGGGATGCCCCATGTTCCACCCTCATTTATGCTCCATGTCCCACTCATGTTTTGCCCCTATCACATGCAACATGACATAAAGAGATACACAATTCCATGGGCTCCATTCCATGATTGCAAATAGTTAGAGGCAGGCACAACTTAAACTTGGAAAAAGCATTGTGGGCAAAAGACAGGTACTTGTTTTTCGTACATTGTATTTGCCCCCACACATTGACATGAGCATATCAATCTGACCCTGTATACTTATTATTAATTTGTAATGATCTTCAACTTTTATGAATAAACCACATAGGAAAAATGTGAGGGTTGTCAGCTAAGGGCATGATATAGATAACATTGTTTTAAAATTGTACTCTTTTGCTCCTTGTAGCTGTGTAGTTACTTCCTTGGGTACCCCAATTATTTATTTGGAGGAGAATACTTATAAAACCAAAAGTGTAAAACTGCGTCCATTGTACACATGGACTTCTTACTACAAGGACTTCAGAATGTTTAGATCAGCTTTGCGTCTATATTTTTAACATGCTACATATACTAATTTATTTTAACAGAATATTAAATAATATAAAAATATATAAAACTTTTGTCTAGTTGACCTTTAAAGATTTTACGCTTGTATTATTACTAAAAACACATGAGATTTGTCACTGAACATAATCTTTACAACCTATGTCTGTGCTGTATAGTCTACTGAAATTTCCTATGTACAGTGCAGCTTTTATTTGACTACATTGGTTTTGCATTTTTACCTTCTTCTATCAGCCCTATCTCTCCTTTTTTAAGGTCATACCCACTGAATGTATTCTATTAATCATGCAATAATGTATTGCCTCCAACTTTCCATGTCCTACTGCAATACATTGAAGAATCTATTTCCCTCGTTGACATAACTATTTCTGTAAAGGTCATTAAATCATCTGAAAAAGTTAAACTTTAGAATTGTCCTTTCTCCTTTCCTGTAACTCATATGGGCATCATCCCTATCCTATTATTATTATTTAATGATGTCTGTCATTTTAGCTTTTATTTTGCCACCTCTAATGTAATAGACAATGTAAATGTTAATTGTTGTCCATTGGACCTGGATTGATGCATAAATAATAGATCAGTACTTAGTAGTATACGAATAATCTAAAATTTTTGCTATATTTTAAGATGAACAGGGCAAACATAACAATTGCTACTCCATTAGACATTATAAATTATATTATTAATGACAGAGACAGTACCCTGAAGTATCATTTTGGCATTTCTCATGGAAATATATACAACTGAGTCTCACTCTGTCTTTTTTTCTAAGTACAGGTATAGGATCCCTTATCCGGAAACCCGATATCCAGAAAGCTCCGAATTACGGAATGGCTTTCTCCATTTTATCCAAATAATCCAAATTTTTAAAAATGATTTCCTTTTTCTCTTTAATAATAAAACAGTAGCTTGTACTTGATCCCAACTAAGATATAATTAATCCTTATTGGAAGCAAAACCAACCTATTGGGTTTATTTAATGTGTAAATGAATTTCTTGTAGACTTAAGGCATGAAGACCCAAATTACAGAAAGATCCGTTATCCGGAAAACCCCAGGTACCGAGCATTCTGGATAACAGGTCCCATACCTGTACACCATTTCAGTTTCTAGACCTATTGTGCCCAAATAAATGAATCAAAGTATTTTGGAAAATTATATAAATTACTTAGTAATACAGTGAGTTCGCTTACTGGTTTCAAATAAGTACATATGGAAAGTGGAGGAATAATTAAAAATGCACCCTAGTATACCTTACCAAGCACTTTTTGCACTTTACTAGTTTGTGCTTAAAAAAGGCTATACATTTAAAACAAGAAAATTAAATGCTTAAATTTGCTGCTTGCATGCATCCAAATATTCAGATAATAAAATGTTAACTAACATTTGAATTTGAATTGTATTGCAATGTTTGAGCTAAATAAATTAATGTAGATTAAATGGGAGGTTTTTTTTTTTACATTTTTCAATTAGACTTTTTCTATTTTTTGGACTTTGCAGACCCATTTAAAATGATGAGTCAAATACTGATTTGATTTCCCTTGGATGCATTCATTTTTTAATACTTTTTTTTATAACTAAGCAAACATTCCAGTTTGAAAAAGGCCTCGCTGAATGTGTGTTTGAAATGGTCCTTAATTTTGATGCCATTTATCAAATCTTGAATTGTGAATTTGGGTCTTTTTTAAGTTGAAAACTTGAAAACTAACCAAATGCAAATGTGAGATTATTTAGGAAAATAACCTGATTTATTTTATAAAACAACTTGAAATTAAAAAACGGTTAAAGTTTTGACTGGGACAACAGTTACTTCTACATGAAATCAATCTACATGGTAAATCTACATGGTAAATCAAATTCTAGTTTTTGAATAGTGATGGGCGGATCTGAACTGATGAAAAATTTGCCAAATGCACTGAAGTCTATGCAATCATTTTTTTCACCCTTGGATTCTATGGGTATCTTTTTCATGGTGAAACCTGGCATAAAATTTTGCTCATCACTATTTATGAGCTTTCACTCAAAAAAATCTTTAATCATAGTTAAAAACGCAAAAAAAAGTTTATAAATTAACCCCATTGTGTTTAAATGTGCTCTGGATAAGGTAATATTTCATTTATTCAAGATCAATTGGGATCCTCAAGACTATATTGAATGTTTTAGCAAGCATTCTACTTACGTGTCTCTAGGGAACATCCTGTTGTTGCAGTCTCAGGGTAGATCTAAAATATATATAAAAAATATAATTGGTTTTTACTTCATGTTTACATATAAATATATTTATAAATTACAATGCAAATACAAGGTTTTACTAAACCTGAAGCACAGCAACCACTGATTCATTTTGCTGTCAAATAGCTTTTTGTATTTTGTAATTTGTAGATCTGCTAAATATACAATGAGTTATTTTGCACAATGTTTTATTCAGAAAACATTAAAAAAAACTTAAAACTGTATACGGTAAATTGTTTTTTAAGATGAATTTGCAACCACAAATAATTTGTGGGTCTTAAATTCTAGAAAAGTTGCAATTACAAAATGTTACAATCATTAAAACAGCACTTCAAACTCCTGAATACAGAATGGAGGTTTGAATTGAGAAAGAATGAACAATTAAGTTTTAGTTTGTGTAAGTCACCAAAGTACAGCATTCATGAAGCAAGTATTAAGTGCAAGCAAAAATATTGGATGGCTTTAAGTCAAATCAGACTTTTAGAGGTCTTAGTATTTTTATTTCGCTAGGATTTGTCCGAAATTTTTTTTAGATGTTTTCTCAATTTTTTCTGCATCGTTCAGCATTTATTTTCACAAAAAGTTAAGACACATATTAATAACAGCCATAGCTTGAGACCTGTGTACTCAGAAGATTATACTCGACGGATAATGTCAAACAGGGGGGCGTTTTGGGGAGATTTAGTCGTCTGGCGACTAATCGCCTCGTCTTTGCGGTGACCAATCTCCCTGAAACGCCCAGTGTGGCCTTACCTTAATATATAGATTCCTGTTTCAGCTCTATTAAATCATTCCTATATTAAAGTGTTAGTTAACCTTGAAATTTACCTTGAGTATGAAGCAGATAGCAATATTCAGACACGTTGCATTTGCTTTTTTATTCTTTGTTCTTTTAATGATTTTATTTTTTTTATTCTACAATTCACAGGCTTAGAATATAAACTGCTATCTCTTTGCTAGGGTTTATCTCTACTACTAAAGAAGACATTTAAATTATGTTTCAACATGCAGTATTTTTTTATTTGCTAGAATTAATAATATGAATGTAATTATAAATCTTCTTATTGTCATCATGTTACATTTTTACCTGCTTTTTTACAACCTGAAATCATATGGTAAAATTCGAGATATCTTTTAGTCCTGTCAAAATCTCCCTTATTTTCCTCACTAATAAAGCTATACAATTGCAATCATAATTTTCTGTCCTTATGACTTTGCTATTTCTACATTATTTTTGGAATGCTTTCTGTTCCACTGAACCAAGTTGCTTTTTTCTGATGACATGCTGAAAAAGCATGAAGCACAGTATGACACGTTTTGACATGGGGCAAGCACACAGCACGGTTTCATTGTTTTTGTGAAATTACTTCCTATTTTGATTGCTTTTTTTTTTGTTGCTTCGTATTTCCTATTTAGCTTCGGTGATCTTTGTTTTTTTTATTCAGTCTTCCAAGCAATCCCATGACATCATACTGTGACTTCAAATGCCTGAAGCTGTATTTGTTTACTGTTTCTATAATTTCCTTATGAAAAAAAATAAAAAGACATGTATTTTCTAAACCAATTATTTAATTATGTATATATTGTATATAATGAAAATATTTTTTGCATGCATTAAATAATTCTACTCATTCTAATGAGTTACATTTCTTTTTGTAAGGAGCAGGACTATGGTTTGTTATGTAATTACTGTTAGGTTATTAGGTTCATCCACTAGGTGGTATTACTAGCAAAGGCAAAGCCTCATGGAGAAGCAATATAAAGGGAAGCAGAGTGAGGCACTTCCTCTTTGGCCAATGAAGAAACGGATAATGCTAGGAAGCCTGAGATATGCTACCTTAGAAAGGAAACATATAAGAGTAGTTAGGAGAAGAGTTATTAGAG
The DNA here is from genome assembly GCF_017654675.1 of Xenopus laevis. Classification (NCBI taxonomy): domain Eukaryota; kingdom Metazoa; phylum Chordata; class Amphibia; order Anura; family Pipidae; genus Xenopus; species Xenopus laevis. The sequence goes on along the minus strand of NC_054372.1, from coordinate 115,251,278 downwards.
CTCACTGTAGTCAGTGAGAGGAAGTGGAGTAGAGAGACAAGCAGCTGAGGTTCCAATGAAGAGGGATTGAGGGACCAGTGGCCAGGTGGTACTCAACCAGTTAGGGAACCAGAGGAAGAGGGACTAGGGTACGTAGGGCCTAGCTTTGCCTCAAAATCAAGGCTGACCCCTCTAGTGAAAGTCTGCATTATGGAGCAGCATCCTTGGAGGTTTGTAGGCGCAGGTAAATAGGTAGGAGGCTGGGTCCCAGTGGCCTGGAAAACCCTAACTGTCAAGAATGTGTGCAAGGAGAATATTTGTTCGATAATTGTGTTACATCACAGGTGGCTGGTAATAAATTATTTCTTGAGTTCATCACAATTGTAGACCTGATTTTTCAGAGCTACAGTGTGTGAGAATAAATAGCACTGACTGAGAATAAATAGCACATGTGCTATTGTTAGAACTGAGGTTTATGTTTTAACAATGAATAGTTAGATATAAGGTTTGTGCTTTCACAATGATTGGTTAGAACTCAAGTTTGAATACTTTTAGCCAAAACTATAATTAGTTAGAACTTTAAAAGAGAGATAATATACAACACATCGCTCAATATCATGAGCACCTCTAAAGTTAAATGGGTTTTCCACCTCCATAGTGAAAGAGAATGTAAGGTTCTAAGCAACCTTTCAAAATATACATGAAGTACAGTAAGTTGTAAGTGTATTCACAAAAAGTGAAGCAGCTTAGAAGACCTAGAAGTGAACTGACTCTTGATAATCCAGAAACAAGCACTGTTTTTAACAATTGAATGTACATTTCCTTCATTATGAAACCATTTTTAAACTGACATGTTTAAAGGGCATGTTTACTTTCTTTAATGAAAAAGAAACCTATCTCCAATATACTTTAATTAAAAAATCTGCACAGTTTTTATAAGAAACTGCTGTGGATAGGAATTGTCTGACAGTCCCTAACTGCTCTGCAGGGAAACAATCATACTTATGAACAGCAGGGGAAGCCCCACCTTACTTCACAGCCATACAGTACTAAATCAGCTTTGTTTGTTTCCCTGTTTTGATAATTTATGATGATCCCTAAGCAGCCCACACCACACTGAGTATCTGCATAGTCTTGGTCTTGCAAAGATGTTTAACAAGATGGTGATCCCCTTTGGCCAACTTTGAAAGAATAAATCATTTGTTTGATTAGGCTTGTGGTGCAGCAAGTTCATGTTTATGTTTAGTATACAAATTATAGCATATCTAGCCTTATTCTATTTTAGACTTTACTTTCCCTTTAAGCTGCTTGATTGAAACCAAAATGATGGATTTAAAAGAAATGACGGGAAGTAGAAATTGTATGGTGGTCTTGGTGAAGATTGGCAATGGGTAGCAAAAGAAAAAGGAAGATGAACAATATGTGGTTGGAGGGAATAATTTTTTAGTCCTTTAGCCTTAACTCTCCTTGAGGTTGCAGACCCTCATGAATGTAGTGCTGCAAAAAGTAAGTATTGATGTATTCATGGAAAATGATTGGATAATCCCTGGCATATATCACTGAAACCATCCAAGTTCCAAGAAATATTGAAGCTGGAATAATATTCTGACCCACAATTTGGTACAGCTGCCACCTGCAGTCTCTCCAATAGCTCGGCGTAGTAGGACGATGTACATCTTCTGATTTAATAGCATCACCTTGTTTCTGTCACAGGAGGTTATTTTTTCATTATTTTTCTAGTTGCAATTGCAACCAACAGAGAATTAGGAAATAGTTTTCTTAGCCCTAGGTTAAAATGTCTATGTAAACAGCTTAATGCATAGTTCAGTTAAATTGATATATCAGTAAGCAAGAGCCAAGGTTTTTTGTTTTGTTTTTTTAAACAAAAGACACACTGTCGTATTTGAACACTACAGAACACTACAAGTGCACTAAGTGTAAAGAGATTGCATTCAATATATTTCAGTAAAAGACAAAAAAGTATGTATCATTTAAGGGGTTAACTATCAGTGTCTGTCCTTTTTTTTTTTTTAAATATTGAATGCATCCCCCCAAACATCATTGTCTGCACGGCAAATTGCAAGCTGAACTATTCCTTGATTAGCACTGTTATTTATGTTCCCTAATTTAAACTATGCTCATTATACAAGCACATCATCAAAGAAGTTTGATCAACTATCTCACTGATTATAACACACTTTGCACATAAAAGACGGATGTTGTTGCCATTCAAGAAACCACCTTGAGGATACAAAAATAATTATTTTTAAAGGGGTATTTCACCTTCGGAAAAAAACTTGCTGTTGTCAAATAGTACACGAAAAATAATTACTTTTTTCAAAGCTTATCCAGTTATTTTTTGTGTTTTCTTTTAATCAACATTTAAAAAAAGCATTGGTTCTGCTTTTCTGTATCCCTGTAGGACAATAGGACAGGCATGGTTTGTGTAAAAAATGAAGGCAATTCACATGAGTAGTACAATTTTTTTAACTAACAATACCATGTAATAGCACAGAATAAACTAATTTTAATAATTTCATTGTCTGGTTTATTTATGTTTATGTATTTTCTCCTATGTACTTTACCCACTTACTCATGTGCCAGAATTCCAATGGGGGAAAGGGCATGTAGTAGGGATATTGCTACAATAGCAACCCATTGCTGGTTGCACTGATACAAACATATGTTTATTTTATAATGTTACTTGTTGTTTACATAAAGTGGTTCAGATATATATATATATATATATTTAAGGTTAATGAACTTTACAAGTATATTAGAGGGCATTGTAGACAAATATCGGGAATCTTTTTACCCATAAAGAGAATCACCACACCAGAGGCCATCCTTTCAGACTAGAGCAAAATAACTTTAATTTGGAGCAATGTAGGTGGTTCTTCACAGTGAGGACAGTGAGGTTGTCGAATGCCCTGCAGGATGATGTTGTGATGGCTGATTCTGTTAAAGGGATACTGTCATGGGAAAATTTCAAAATGAATCAGTTAATAGTGCTGCTCCAGCAGAATTCTGCACTGAAATTTCTCAAAAGAGCAAACAGATTCTGACATCTGACATGGGGCTAGACATATTGCCAATTTCCCAGCTGCCCCAAGTCATGTGTCTTGTGCTCTGATAAACTTCAATCACTCTTTACTGCTGTACTGCAAGTTGGAGTGATATCACCCCCTCTCTCCCCCCCCAGCAGCCAAACAAAAGAACAATGGTAAGGTAACCCGATAGCAGCTCCCTAACACAAGATAACAGATGCCTGGTAGATCTAAGAACAACACTCAATAGTAAAAAACCCATGTCTCATTGAGATACATTCAGTTACATTGAGAAGGAAAAACAGCAGCCTGCCAGAAAGCATTTCGCTCCTAAAGTGCAGGCACAAGTCACATGACCAGGGGCAGCTGGGAAATTGACAAAATGTCTAGCCCCATGCCAGATTTCAAAATTGAATGTAAAAAAATCTGTTTGCTCTTTTGAGAAATGGATTTTAGTGCAGAATTCTGCTGGAGTAGCACTATTAACTGATGCGTTTTGAAAAAAACATGTTTTCCGATGACAGGATCCCTTTAATGCTTTTAAGAGTGGCTCAGAGGATTTCTTAACTGCTCAATACTACTGCATCCAGGAAAAATGTGGTACAAGTTCATGGGATCTACTGTATTACTGGTTGTTTTTTCTAAATCCCTACTGTATCTCACTGTATTTTGTGTGAAGAAAGTCATTCAACAGTATGACTTCCTGCATCATCTTGGGGGGATTACTACTTAACCTTGCTAAAAAAAACTGCTACACTAATATTGATAAACTAACATTGGCCATAACCAATATTTTATTTTTACATGCCATTTAATAAAATCAGCAGATTAGCAGACCCCCAGGTCACATAATCTTCAAAGCTGGATCTGAAAGACCTTCACTTAGCTACAAGTAATTCTACCTTATATAAAGGTCTAACAATTTAACAACATCCTCTTTATTTTAAAATCTCCAGTTATGATATGTAAATCTCTTTTTATTATTTCCATACTGTACATCAGAAGTTTCTTATGCAAAACAGAAACTGGTCTGTTACTTACATTGTGATCTCCGAACAGCATCTCAGTATGCTGTGTTGAAATTAAACAGAATCCATCATTTAGGAAATGCCTGGCTCTAACTGTCACATCTGTGGCTAGATTTTACTTGATTCCCTGGAAAGTTATCATTTCAGATGTTACCCTAGATTTCTCTGATGTAGTCATTGATTTATTTGACCTGGTATGTGAAACAAATATGACTGCCTATTTACTGTATAATAGCAATTTGCCTTGTAATCCTATATTGGCTTTGAGAAGTACCATTGTCCAAGGACTCAAAGCTTAGGTCCATCCTGACATAGTTGTGTGACTTGCTAGTCACTGCAATAATGCGTGTGATTTTTAGATTAAAAGTCAACATCAATAAATAGCTTTCAAAAACAATATGTTTTTAGTTCTCTTATTTTAAGCTCTTCTAAACAATATTGTAACCTTGCAATCAATGCTGCAAATGTGCAAGGGCTCATTGTTAACTGTATGTGTGTAAGGCCTTTGGGGAAAAAGTATAATAACCGCTCTTTCAAGGGGTATTAAATGTATAGTTGCTTAGCTACATGCTAGCTGAGGGAAGCAATTCTTACTTACTTATCTGGGTGCTTAACATCTTTTATGTTTACTAACAGCACGACTCCAAATAAAATGGCAACTACACCCTGCTAAAAGCTGCCCATGCATCATGATAAAATCTATGTGCAGTCCTATCAAACTGTAGAGCTATATAAAGTTAGGTCCATAAATATTTGGGAAGAGACATTTTTTTTTTCAGATGCAGTTGAACAGCAGACTTTCAGCTTTAATTCAGCAAAAAGATCGCATAAAAATGTGAGGAACTAAAGCATTTTTTTAACACAATCACAGCCTGAAGTCTTTAACTCATGGACATCACCAGATTCTGGGTTTCTCCTTTTTAATGCTCTGCCAGGCCTTTATTGCAGCGGCTTTCAGTTGCTGTTTGTTTGTGGGCCTTCCTGTTTGAAGTTTAGTCTTCAACAAGTGAAATGCATGCTCAATTGGGTTCAGATCAGTTGACTGACTTGGCCATTTAAGAATATTCCATTTTAATAAACTCCTGGGTTGCTTTGACTGTATGTTTTGGGTCATTGTCCATCTATATTAGGAAACGCCTCCCAATCACTGCATTTAGCTGGATTTGATCAGACAGTATGTCTCTGAACACCTCAGAATTCATTTGGCTGGTTCTGTACTATGTCACATCATGGATAAGCATTAGTGTCCCAGTGCCACTGGCAGCCATGCACGCCCAAGCCATCACACTGCCTCCGCAGTTTTACAGATGATGTGGTATTCTTTGGATCATGAGCTGTTCCATGCCTTCTCCATACTTTTTTCTTGCCATTATTCTGGTAGAGGTTGATCTGTGTTTTTTCTGTCCAGAGAATGCTTTTCCAGAACTGTGCTGGCTTTTTTAGATGCCCAGCCTTTCTATTCTTGATGCTTATGAGAGGCTTGCACCTTGCAGTGCACCCTCTGTATTGACTTTCATGCAGTCTTCTCTTTATAAGTTGGCTTGGATGACTTGGATATCGATATGCCTACCTCCTGGAGAGTGTTGTTCACTTGTTTGGATGTTGTGAAGAGGTTTCTCTTCACCATGGAAATGATTATGCGATCATCCACTACTGTTGTCTTCCGGGACATCCAGGTCTTTTTGCACTGCTGAGTTTTCTTTTATTCTCAAGATGTACCAAACTTTAGATTTTGCCACTCCTAATATTGTAGCAATTTCTCGGATGGGTTTTTTCTGTTTTTGCAGCTTAAGGATGGCTTGTTTCACCTGCATGGAGAGCTCTTTTGACCACATGTTGTCTGTTCACAGCAAAATCTTCCATATTCAAGCACTCCCCCCTCAAAATCTATATTACACTAACTAACCAACAGGAATTTGCAAATGTTTTGGAAAGTTATAGTATGTTTTTAATTGATCAAATTGTTATCATGCAGAAAGTGTTTAAATTATCTTATGCTTTGGTTTGTTCCTGAATATGACTAAAATGGTGCATGTTCCATTTAGCTTTTATTTTTAACTTAACTGTCAACGTTTGTAAGATGTAAAATTAGTTGTGGAAATATTTGTCTACCAGGTTTTGTAGTTTTGATAAACCAATTATTCTGTTTCCACAGCTAGTATTCAAATGTAGTATGAATGCAATAGGAAAGAGCCAGTCCATTTGAATTTTGAGGCTGATAACGTGGATAAAGTCAGTTAATATATGGCCAAAGCAAGGGTCCAAATATTTTGTCTATATTAGTAAACCATTTCTTTGAGACAAATAATGGAACATTAGCAAGAATATAACAATTTTCTCAAAAAAATTTAAGAAAAGTGCTGAGGAAGGTCCCCATAGGCTAACATTGTACCTCGGTAGGTTTAAACTGCCTACAGTACTTCGACTATCGAATGGTCGAATAGTCAAACAACTTTTAGTTCGAATCGTTCGAATCGAAGTCGAAGGTCATAGCAGCCTATTCGATGGTTTTTTTCATTCGAATCCTTCACTCGAGCTTAGTAAATGTGCCCCTAAATGTTCATTGATTATTTTTATAATAATAATAAAGTCAGTTATTATATGGCCAAAGCAAGGGTCCAAATATTTTGTCTATATTAGTAAACCATTTCTTTGAGACAAATAATGGAACATTAGCAAGAATATACAGCAATTTGGGAAGACATAACATTTTTCTTAAATTCTGAAGTGCTATCTCTTGCCTTCATATTACGAAGCTGCCCTGTGTTCTTTGCTTACTATGGATCTAGAACAGGCATGTGATCTGTTATGCGGAAACCAGATATCCAGGAAGCTCCAAATTACGGGAAGGCTGTCTCTCATAGACTCCATTTTATCCAAATAATCTAAATTCTTCCAACTATTTCCTTTTTCTCTGTAATAATAAAACAGTACTTTGCACGTGATCCAAACTAAGATATAATTAATCCTTAAAGAAACAAACCTAGCTTATTTATAAATAATTTTTTAAAAGAGATCCAAATTATGGAAAGGCCCTTATCTAGAAAACCCCAGGTCCCAAGCATTCTGGATAACAGGTCCCATACCTGTACTCTCAGTATTTTCTTAAGTACAAAAAGAATTTCAATGAGATAAAATACAGCAAGTCAGAATTCCTGTTTTTAATAACAGAGTGGCCTTTTTTAACTTCATGTTGTCTGCACCCTACCTGGTGTTAAAAACATACACAGGCACCTACACATACACATGAGTAGCACCCAGTTAAAGGGCAAGTCCCCACAAAATAAAAATTTGCCTAATAAAAGAAAACATGATTCTAAGCAACTTTGCAGTAACAATCTACTGCTATGGTGTCGGTTAAAATGGGATTTAATTCAGATCCAACAGCCTTTTAGTGAACTCCCTTTTCACTGAGCTTACTGTAAACCAACAGCTGCATCCATGATGTAGATACCTGTCTTTCAACAGAAGAGAATATATACAGTATATATATATATATATATATATATATATATATATATATATATATATATATATATATATATTTATATATATATATGTGTGTCTCATTGACTTTTTTTCCAGTATACAATGCAGGTGGGGATTTTCCTATTTCCTAAAGGATTACCATTTCCAAAATAAAATGACATACTTTTTGTATTGAACAACATTAAAATTGGTATTTTTTTCAACTCTCTTTCTATGAATTGAAAACTTATCCTTTATACCCCTAATCATGCAGAACATACTGAACTACAAAATGAAAATACAAAACTATGACTTTATGGATATAAACGTACTGCTCTTTTGATGTGCTGTGGAATTAGTAATAAGACCAAAGATTTGCCCTTTAATTCTAATGTTATTGCACAGATAATGCTGAATGAAAATACCGTGTTAGGCTTTGCAGTGAACTAGCAGTAGAAATAAAGTCTGGTATCACATTTTGTTTCATAGAACAGCCATATTTCATTACAGTTGAAAGCAACCAAGTGTAGTTAGCCATCCCCATCTTTGGCTAAGGTAATTAATATTCTTCACATGGTTTTTTTTTTAATTTTTACTGTGCTTGCCCAAGAGGAAAATGAACCATGCTACTTATCAGCTTCATGCATACAGAAATAATTATGAATGAAACTGATCAAGACAAAGCTGCTGGATTAGCAGAGAAGCTGAAATTGCTGTAAAAAAATACTAAGGAAAGTTTGCAATAACACAGGGTCCTTTTAGCAACCCTGTATTATAAATGAACAACAAATGCACTTCTGTTGGCCATTTTTTTTCTAAAGCCCAGTGTCTGTGTAGATTAGTTATTGCCTGAAGAGGACCAATAAATTTGGCATGGTTGTGGTATTTGTATCTAGGTATATACATATAGTTAAATGCCTTTTGATCATCATTAAAACAGACAGTTAATGCAATAATTGCTGGAAATTGAGTCTGATCAGTTTCATAAAAAGTGACTCTACTACATTATCAATAAATTGTGAATTGGATATTATCAAGGCTAAATCACCCATCCAATACTTCTGTAAAAACAAAGTAAGTTTATACAGTAAGTCTATTCCACTGGCATACAGAAATACTTGGATGTTCTTTTAGGGTGCTTCATCAAAACTAGTCCAAACAGCAATACCCAGCGACTTGACGGGTGCCGTGTCGATTCCGCACCACTCCCTTCTCCCCCCACACCATATACCTCCTACCCCAATAACACACAGGCACGCCACTGGTTTGGAAAGAGATGGCCGCAGTTGTTTATAAAACAGAATAATAATAATTAACCAGTATAACATTTTAACATTTTACACACCGTTTATATAACAAACGTTTAACATTCTTTATAATATTACTCCCCCATCTGCGGGAAAGAGGAATGGGGGTGGGGATGGCTGTACCCAAACTGCCAAGGTAGGTTCCTGTTCTATTTCTCCCAAGCCCCAAAATGGGCTGTCAACCTTCCAATTGGGACCCAGGCCTACCAGGCTACTTCCACTCCCTATGAAACACCCCCTTTTAACTTCCCCTTGTAAAGGTACCCTCCGACAACTGCGATGAAACCAACCCGTATACAGGGAGGGCGTGCGGGATGCTGCGTCCTGCTGCCTCCACGTCTCCGCGCCAAATGGTGAGTACAATCCTTCGATCAATCAAAGTAAACATTGTTTGATCGAACGATTCGAACGATTTTAAGCGATCGATCGAAGGATTTTTTGTTTGATCAAAAAAATTTAAGAAAAGTGCTGAGGAAGGTCCCCATAGGCTAACATTGTACCTCGGTAGGTTTAAACTGCCAACAGTACTTCGACTATCGAATGGTCGAATAGTCAAACAACTTTTAGTTCGAATCGTTGAATCGAAGTCGAAGGTCGTAGTAGCCTATTCGGTGGTCGAAGTAACCAAAAAAATACTTTGAAATTCAAGGTTTTTTTCATTCGAATCCTTCACTCGAGCTTAGTAAATGTGCCCCTAAATGTTCATTGATCATTTTTAGATTGTTCCAAATGCCTGGCCATACTTTTTCGAGCAAACATTTCTCAAACACTTGATATTATTCTATTCTCCCACGCACATTATCACTGACTGAATACACATCTCAAACACAGTTTCCATAAAATGTATGGGGTCTTATAAAAACAATATAAGCTCAATTTCAAATAAATGGATGGGTTAGACAGATTCACCGAGAGGCATGCTGAGCATTCCACTAGTGCAAACATGGACACACATTCATTTTCAATACCATGTAACAACTTCCAGTCCTAGCAGTCTGGCATATGCTCTACGCCCCTCTGCCCTACTCTGGATAGGAATTTCCAAATGTGCCACCCCCAGTCCTAGCAGTCCTGCATTCTCTCGACACCCTTCTGCCCAGGTAGGAATTATCTGTCCTTGCTTCAGTATATACCCATTAGCCCCACAGCTATCATTTTTGCACTCTCGAGCTTAGTTATGGCCTCTAGGCCACTACCTCCTCGCTGCAGTCTGGGATACCCATACTAGCTCATCTGTCTTACTGAAGAACCTAGTACTTCTCATTAGGAGACCCTCTCTCTAGCTGCACCTGTCCAGCCAATGTTAGGAAGAAGAAGAGACTCACCCTGTGTGCGTCCTCCCTTTAAATACACTTTGCACTTGTGGTCGGGGTATAAACTACGGCTAAACTTACATTACCTTAACTTTTTAACATGTTACATCGATCATCCAATATTGTAAATACAATGAAACATATATAAACCAAACATTTAGGGTCAGATTTATCAAAAATCAAATCAGATTTTTTTCTACGATTAAAATGTATTTTGCACCCAAACTCACACATTCAAGTTATATTTTCGAAAACTCGAATGTCTGTGAGTAAATAAGAATTTTTTTTTTTTTTTTGAAAATTCGTGTGTAAAAATCAGTTTTTTATCCAAAAAACATTAATCCAGGACATTTATTCAATTGACTCGAGTTTTTTTGGGACATGAATTTGATTATTGGAGTTTTTTCCCTGTTGTTTTTCATGCAAGTTTTTGACAAATTTTTTCCATGGAAACGCAAACATTTGAAGTTTTAGTTTATCAGAGGTTACACAATCCTCACACAACTCACAAATTTGCTTCTTTTACAGTCACATGCAATATCAATTATCTGGTTTAACCCGTTACAAAATGATTAGCATCTTGGTTAGAAGTGTCTATTTTTATTCCTCTTTTGCTGTTGGTTTATAGAAGGAAACATTAAAGAGTTAAGCGGATACATGTTTTGTTGCCATAGCAAAGGACCTTTGTCTATTTCCATATGTATTGACTGACCTTTAATTTCCCGTATTAACTACTAATTAGAAAATTCTATCAAAGTTTAGTTATATGCTCTAGCTTTGTTTCAGTATGCTTTGAAACTCTCTTTTTGTTAATATTAGAAAAGGTTATACAGATAAAAAAATATTCTGAAATTAATGAATGAATAAGCCAGCATCAGATATTTTAGCTTATATAATGCATGGTATTTGGATTACATTATTCAGGAAGATGATGGTGGTGGAGGAAGCCAGAGTTGTGTCTGGTATATTTGTTAGAGTGGCGAAAATGTTCCCCCATTGACATTCTATTGTATTCAGGAAAAGCCGAGGCAAAAGTCTCCATTGCTGAAACATAGAAGAAGAATCATCTGTTTTATTTTGCTTTGAGTTTAAATTTTTGACCCGCATTTCCTTTTCCATTTCCCTAGCTATATACAGTACATCTAAGCTCACACGATAATTACTTTTTTTTTAATGGTCCTAACATTTTATGAAAATGATTGTTTGGGACAGTGAGCAATTATTAGGATATAAATTAGACTAGGTTAGTTAATTCAGTTAACTGCAAGTCCACAGAGGCAGCTGTCGAGACTCATATTAAGTTTTTCTTTGCTGCCACACTGCAAACTATGCAGCATAGAATACATTATATACCTTTGCCAATCAGTATGGTAATTAAATGTAACATAGTCATCTTCAACATTTATAATTAATTAATTATTCATTTATTATCGGAATGTACAGATCATATCACTTTGTTACTAGATAGAAAATTCTATATAATTTGCACTTAAGGTCATAAAACTCAATTTAAAACATATATAGACATACTGAATGTAGAGAAAGTATTATTAATTGTATTCTTATTTTACAAGCTGACAGTATTCATAAAATGATCTATAATGAACAACAAACATAGCCTTCAGTTTAAAAAAATCAAATGAAATATGTAAATTATTGGTTTCATTTAAAGGAGAAGTATATTGTTGTACATGAGTTCAATATATAGGGCTTATGCTGAACATATTTGTTGCCTTTTTGTTTTAATCATTAAATATCTACCATTATTGGTATTTCTTGAGATAAACAGGACAAACAGGGAGATTAAAGCTACTCCATGTTTGGTTCTTCTGAGGTAAATAATTAGCTTACTGGTTCACAGATAATCACCCTGTAAAATGGACACCTACAAAACTGGAGTAGCTTTGGTTTACCTGTTTGTTTTGCTACCTATTGCTTAAAAAATAAGAAGATTTTCTGTGATTAAACCAATAGGCAATAGGAAAAACAAAAAGTATGTTAAACAAGTATGGCCACAATTTCCACCCCTCATTTCACCACTAGATTCCTAATGCCAGGTCCACTATCCACTCATATTCCTTAACCACAATCTGTGTAAGTGTGAAATAGCTATTATATATTGCAATTTTTAAAAATTCTTAAGTCAGAATACAATCTTTACACCTTGTAGTTACAACTCAGGCATAAACTCTGTGGGGCAGATTCACTAAAGGGCGAAGAGGCCAACACTAGCGTTAATCCACAGGGACATCAGCAATTCACTAAAAGGCGTAGAGGACAATTCGCTAGCGAATGAGACTGTTGCTAGTGTTCGTTCTGACGCTATCGCCAGGCGACTGAACGGTCGTTAGTCTGCAAATTCAGTAAAGTGTGAATTTTACTGAATATTACCTCTTTTGTCAGAGTTTTCTTATCCACCTTAGACCAGGAGAACTGATAAGATAAAGCGTCATGTTGCACACTCTTCTGCCACTGACATCACATCTTCTAGACCAATTTCGTCATATCCTGTAGGCAAAAATGCCTGCAACTTTTCAAATGTACATATTTGTATTTTTACAAGTTATACAAACAGTATTTAAAGATATTATTAATTTATGATATGTAATAACCTACACCATTGATAATGATTCAGCATTTTACACATACTGATGGTAGTCCTACTCCCACAAACATATAGGGACAGAAATGCTGCTCAAATGTGTAATACTTTTTTTTTTGTTTTAACTTCCTCAGTATTGTCTTAAACTAAAGAGTTAGTTACGCATGTTAAGGATCTGGCCATGCACAACTGGAGTGCACCCTTTGTTGCAACGTGTTGTACTGTTGTTATTGTCCGTCACTTTTTGTTTTTACTGTAGCTGACAACAGACTGTTCTATGCTGTTTATGATAAGCTATTTGTTTTTCCCCTACACTTGAGACGTTCCAACAATATTCTATAGATGTGTACATTATATCTTACATATATTTAGCAGAAGTTTTTTATAGTGAAAAATACACAATTTTACTTAGAAAAAACTATTTATTTTTTTACAAATGATATTTTTTAAATGCAAAAAAGTACAATATATATATATATATATAGATAGATAGATATACAAAAAAGTGCCACCATTAAATTTTTTTTTCCAGGACCTCCACCCTTTTTTTGAGCATTTGTAGCTCTTTCTACACTTCATCAGGGTGGGATCCTGGCTGCCTCCCTCCTGGCAATTTTCCGTTTTAGTTCTCTATAGTAATGTTTTTTTTCCCTTCATTTAATAGTTTGGCTTTTTTTGACAGTGTTTAAGCTCATTAAGAGATAGTTAAACAGAGTGATGGCCAAGCTTTAAAGAACACATTTATATTAGAAATGACCTTGAGATGTTGGGCTCATTATGACCGACTGGCTAAAGTCATCCACCCAGATGTCTAAGACAAAATGATGTAAACATTTTATTTTGACATAAATAAAATATCTGACTATTTAAGAAGACACACACATACTAGTGCATCACATGTCCTCATCTTTGTTCTCCAAACTATACAAACCAACTGTCAAGGTAGGCCATTTCTGAGCGCAATATACATACTGAGACATTTCTATGTTGGAAAAATTACCTTCACCAATATCCAACTCTCCCTCCTCCAGTTTTCTGCCTCCTCTAACTCTATCTCAACCATCTGTCCCTCTTCCTCTGGGGAAGAATCTTAGGGCTGCTGCTGCTCGTCCTCCACATCCCCTTCTGCCTCCTGCTGTGGCAGGGCAGCTTGCCTTCTTTAAGTCAAATAAAGTATTTTTTGTAGTACATTTTTAGCATTTAGCATTAACCCTTTTGGAGTAAACACGTAACTACTTACTTTGTAGATGCGGCTGGACCTGCATCACATATTCTGGCTCACTTCTTTTGAGGTCGTTCCACATAGTTTGAAAGGGACTGGATCTCGTATTTGGCCCCAGAGAGAGGCGGAATTCTCCTTTGGAGCCTGTGCATGAGGTCCCTTTTGCAGGCCCGTTTGTGGTGGACCCACAGAGGCACCTCATCATAATTATTGGTCAGCAAGATGCTGACCAACTCATAAGCGCATTGGTCCCTTAGAACCCCAAGTCCGGGCATGTTTGCCCTTTCTCACCAGCACTTAAACTAAAATGTCATAGCAGGGCATGTGACCAGGGAATGGAATTCCCCAATTAACATGACTGAAAGCAATTTAATTTCAATATTTTAATGTGTTCTTGATATTCAGTCTGGAGAATTTCATCATCATATAGAATGACAGAATAAAACTTTGGCCTTGATTTGGTACGACTTTCACTGGCAAAAAAACAGACCGGGCGTTAGAAGGACACGATTCTGCCGACTCGATGCAGGCATCATATTTCTTAGATGCAGGTGTCAAATGACTTCAAACCCGTTTCGCTTGCTGAAGTTGCTGCTGTTTCAGTAGCTGGTTTGGAGCCATAATGAGTTGATTCTGTTGTTTAAGAAGAAGATTTTGATTGAGAATAAGATCAATTTGTTGCCTTTTCAAGTTTTCATTTAGTACCAGAAAGTCCCCATGAATTAGACTCAAGGCTCATTTGATTTGTTGATTGCTTTTTTTGTTTTCTGCAGTTCTTGATTTTACCTGTTGCAGCTGTGTCAAAATTTCCTTCCATGCCAGTGTCTGGACCAAGTATTTTCGAAATTTCCTTTTCATAATCCCTTAGGTCTAAATCTGTAGGTGTTCCTCCTCCAGTACCCTTCATATATTTTTATGGCCTGCAGTTTTTTTTTTTCACTAGTTTGTGGTTAAATTGATATATGTAACAGAGAAATGTTATGATATGGGAAATGGTGGTTATTTATATATTTAACATCACACTATTTATGACTATGGCACCATGGAAAGACATTTCTAATTGCAGTTAAAAACCTTACACTGACATTAAAACATTTGGAAATGAGATGGTCAGAACACATTTAAAGACATTTAGACACATATATCTGGTAGAAATATTGTTCAAATAAACTACACACATTTTTAAATGTTTAACTTAATTAACTAGATAGTAATCCGTTAGTATAGAGATTATATAATTAGTAATTAGATCTGATAATTGAATAATTAGATTAGTGTGGTCATTAAATAATTAGTAATTAGATATAGTAATTATATCATTACATTAGTGTGGTCATTTCATAATCAGTAATAAGATCTATTAAGATATTCAGATTAGTGTGGTCATTTCTGTATTAGTAATGAGATCTAGTAATAAGATAATTAGATTAGTGCGTTGATTACATAGTAACCCATTTTCCTAATTGCCATTTAAATGCAAAATGTATGTAACCACATAGTTAAATATTAGGTACTTACAAAATCTTTTTCATGTATTTGCTATGGCACATGCTCTATAGCAACTACATTATAAACATTTGCAAAATCTGGCTTAGGTTGCCATGGCACATGTGCTATAGCAACTACATTATGAAAAGCAGAGTTTTTAATGTAGTTGCTAGAGTACATGTACCATAGCAACAAAATACTGCTTTTCAGGAGCTATGACAATAAGATAAAGGACAAACATTTGAGGAAATATGTGGTTCAAAATCAAGGGCTTTATAAAGTTTCTTGATGCTTCTACTTTGGCACCCCACAGCATTGACTGCAGATTGAATTTCTGTCCTTTGCGAGCCATGGAGGTGCGCTGGGATACCTTTCCAAATAATTTGGGCCAGTGTCTAACTACATGTTGTACTAATGCAGTGCTTTCTGCAAAAGAAAAGGCAACAGCCCTGTGGCCTTTTTCACAAAATGCTACATTATCTGTAAGGGGTACTGGAAGAGGAGATGTTGCTAAACTTGGACCCTCACCAGGGTAAGAAGTCTTATAAACAGTTGAAGAAGAAAAACAGTTTAAGGTTACATTACTAGTTAAAGAAGAAGGTCTTGTAAACCTTGCTGCAGGACCAGCAGCAGGAGGACTTTGGAGAATAAAGGATCTGTGTCCTCCTCTTGCTTCCTTGGACATTTAGAGAAACCTGGTAAAATGCACATGTCTTCCAGCAAGTTGAGCAGCATCCCAAAAATGAATATTTCCAGCTGCTCCTTATATACTCTTTACATTCCATTGGACGCAGCGCTGATTCTAATTAATGTGCCGCCTGAGGCGGTTCCTTCAATGCCGCCCACCCCCTCGCCGGCAGGAACACTATTGCGAAGAGCGCAATATCGCTCTCTCTCAATAGTAAAGCCGAATTTCCGGTTTTTGACGCCCCTGGATACCTCTCCGGCATTTTCTCAACTCGCCTCATTGGCGGCGCGCCCCTGATTGGATGCTAGCACAATTACGCTACTGAATTTTCCTGCCAAAACAGATGCTAGCTTAAGACGTTTAATTTTGTGTGCAAAAAAGGCGAAATTACGATAGCGGCATACGCAAGCGACCGTTGCGGAAACGTACTTGCGCTCGTTCGTGAATTGGCCTATCTGTACCACGTTTTTTTCAGTTCAGTTGGTTTCACATAGTTTACCAGAAATAAAGATTTTTAAAAATTACTTTATATTTGTGACTGTTTTTCTAATATTGAAATGTAAAATGTTGTCTTTCTGAAGCAGCTGTGGGGGAGGAGGGCACAGACTCTGAAACTGTTATAAATTGATACATTTAGTTGAAATATTTTTTTATCTTTCTCCCTGCTGAGCAGAATCCCTGAGTTTCATTACAGGCAGTTGTTATAGTAGTTGCCAATATTCCACAAATGCTGCATAGAAATGCATTAACTAATGTAGGCAATTGTAACAGTTCAGAATCAGCACTTGGATTACTGGGATGCCAGATGGAAACTCCAGGAACATTAAACTTTACACTTCATTTTTGAAAAAATGGAAAAAAAAATAAAACATTGAAAGCAACTGATAAAAAATCTTTATTTCAGTTTTTAAAAACAACCCCTTTAAAAAAAAAAGAATACAAGGCTAAGGCACCAAGTTAACTTACCAATCTGACCATTCATTAACTAAGTTGACACAAATAGCACATCTGGAAAGTTGAGAACCCCATCTCTTTTATATCCAAAGCGTAAAGAATTCTGGGAAGCCAAGGTTCAATCCAAAATATTCCATTTTAATTGAATACCCTATGCAGCTGATCAATAAAAATGTGGTATGTGTGACACCACTATTCAGGCTTTGCATATGCTGAAACCCCTCAGCTACGCTGAAACTTAGAAACATGGAATTTTTGTGGTTAGTTACGCTGCTACTTTTGTGTAACTACTGTCTATGTTATGATATCTTGCATGTACACATTACAATGCCATTATTTTGGTTTATAAAACGTTGTTATTATTTACTTTGTTGTATACAGCATATATTTCAGTGTTGCAGGACAATGGAAATCAATATATTTGAAATGAGCAGAGACGAAAAAACAACAACGAAATAAACTGCCAATTCCTGAGTCACCAAAGCTACAAATATTGTTCTGCTTCCATTGTCTTTATGTCCTGGAGTACATCATTAGTTTATCTCTTAGATTCACAAGCATCCACACTCTTAAGTGTTTGAGTTTAATTTGCTCTTGGGAAATAGTATGCTAAATAACCATCAGATTACGCCTTCTCAGGCAAAATTGTGCTTGGTGGCTATAACATCCCAAATTAAAATGCAATGTGATTATCTCAGATAATGTGTTCCAGCCATTCACTGCTTTCAAGCATAATAGACTCCTAAAGTTTTACTTAACTCTGCATAAAGAAAAGAAAGGAAAAAACTTATCAGAGTTGTACTGCTTGTTAAATATTTAACTTTTTAAGTGGTATTATAAACAAAGACTAAAGGTAGTAAGTATTGGGTGGTTCACTAGCAGCAATTACAGAAACTGCCATAAGCTTTTTCCATTGGTTGCCGTCTACTACTCTATTTAATATGCAAATCCCTGTGTTGCTTAGAAATACCTTAATTAAATATTTAATGGAAAATAGTTTATAAATCTGGGTATCTATCATCTATCATTGATCAATCATCTATCTTTATCCTTATCTCTATATTTATCTGTTTACCACATTTACTGCTGTAGACTTGTTTATGTATTATACCAGTTTTCTTTTCTTTCCTTTTTTCCGTTGTGCTCAGTGATGGGCGAATTTGACCCATTTCGTTTGGCCAAAAATTTGCCGCTGGCGAAATGTTGCCGACGCCCATCAAAGTCTATGGGTATATTATATATATATATTTATATTTATAATAATATGGGCATAATAGTTGTGCGGCAAAATTTTTTGACGCGCGTCTTTTTGTTTGACGCACAACGCCATACATGTCTATGGGCGTCATTTTTACGGCAAAACAAGGTGAAAAAATTCGGCCATCTCTACTTGTGCTTAATGCCTTTAAATTCTTCACTATGCATTCATATAATAGTTGGACTACCAAGTTTGCAGTATTTATATAAAGTAGCTGCAGAAATCAGGAAACCTGCTAGGATGTCAAACAGTATGAGAAACTGAATCCTTTTTATGACTTACTGAAATGTACAAAAACAATTGTGTTTCAAAATCATTAGCACTGGTTAGAGAAAGCACAGCGAGAGTGCCATATGTAAACTGAATGCTGCCTGCAAACTAAGGGACTAATTCATCATACTGTGCAAATACATTTGCCACTTGTCTAGTTTGGGATCAGGCGGTTGGTTTTTCAAAGGACTGTCCTTATGCTCAGTTTTCAACATTCTAAAAATGGGGCAGATATCAAACCACTGGCATTTGAGCAATAACCCTGGCGACAACATAATCGCTCTTGTCCCCTATGCCATAGTTTCACCCCTGTCATCACACCTGCCAGGGGTAAAATGGTTATGGGTTTCATTTCATCGCTTAGAGCTAGTACCTTTAAATTTGCACAACAACTATTTTTGGTCAGTGGAACTCTCAGCAGAATGCAAAAACTGGCTGTTTTTTGCAGACAGCAGAATATTTCTCTTTAAATGGTGGATATATGCCAAAAAAAAGACATGTAAAAGTTGATTGTACTAATAAGTCAGGTCAAGGTCAAGGTAAGCCACACTTGGGATTTCTATTTACAATGCACCAGCACAATATGATAGAGGCCTGGTGCTTTCCATGTACTACTGTAACTAGCTTAGACATCTTTGCCCCATAAAACCCTGATAAAACCTTGAATACATATATAAAACCCATGGTCTTACAACAAAGTCCTTTTAAGAAATTTCCAATGACAAATCCTAACATGTTGAAACAGCCTTTTCATCAGGCAACGATGAAAATGTAACTATTATCAGTTTATATAATAGATTTAAGTAACAATAATAATAATAATAATAAAATCTTCATATAAAAGAAAGTTGTAAAGAAAGTTGTAAATTATGAATACAAAGTCAATTTTAACTTTTCAAGGATAAATCATATTCTAGACTTCTGATTAAAGTATTGGGGGTAATAAACATTGTACCTGTATTATTTGTCATCATTTGTCATCATTTGTCATCAGTAAACTGATGCTTCTCCAATAGTACCAAATACAAGAACAATTGTTTCCAGCGCACTGTCAATATATTAAAGAAAAACTATACCCCCCAGAATGAATACTTAACCAACAGATAGTTTCTATCATATTAAGCGGAATATTAAAGTATCTTACCAAACTGGAATATATATTTTAGTAAATATTGCCCTTTTACATCTTTTACCTTGAGCCACAATTTTGTGATGCCTCCGAGATGACCTGCCAAGAAATGCTATAGCTCTAACTGTAAAAGGAAGATGTGTGGAAGCAAAATACAGAACTCTGTCTGTTTATTGGCTCATGTGACCTAACATGTATGGCTTGTTTGGTTTGTTTGTGTGCACTGTGAATCACAGGATCCCAGGGGTGGCCCTTGTTTTTTATGTGAGTTGTCTATTTAGGATTACCTAATGGCACATACTACTAAAAAAGAATATTTTTAGGGAAATGGTTTATTTACAAGACACGCAGGGTTTTACATATGAGCTGTTTTATGCAATGCTTTTTAAAGGGACCTTTATTGTTAGCCAGATTTGGCTATCCTGCTATGTAAAAACCAGAATGGCATAATTTGATATCAATCATGCATTCTTATTGGTCATCACAGTGTGTATTGTAGGCACTCAGGATAAAGCACTTTAAAATCCATCATGACCAATGTTAGCAAGCTGAATGCTGAAGGGCCTGATTTTGTGATGAATCCTTCATGCACTGTGTATATTAAAGTAACTTCTAGTGGCAGCAACTGGTAGAAGCAATTATCTTTTAGTCTGCCTACATTTTTGAGTACTTTAATGAGCATTTCCAAACCACTTTGGCAGACTTTTGATTAAAGCAATTTAATAAAACATGGTCTATCAAATTTACTGGAATGGTGTAAGATATGTAACCTTTAGTTACAGATAAATAAAGTGCTGACATAGTATTTTGACATTTATGAAAGTATACTCTATGCTGCATGCCTTCATTCAAAAAGATTAGAATAGCCTTGAGACATATGGATCAAACCAAGTAAAAATGTATCTGATGTATATAACTTATCTGAATGTAGTTTGTTATTAACGTTTTAACTTTCTATAGCTACAGGAGTGTGTAAAAAGAGTTCAAAGCCCCTTAAAGGAGAAGGAAACCCAGTCGGCGCAAAAAACCTTCCCCCCCCTCCCGTGTGTTGCCCACCCTGCCTCCTCCCGCCTGGCCTACCTGTCCCGCTGGGCAAATGCCCCTAACTTGTTACTTACCCTTCTGCGCAGGTCCAGTCCAGGGAGTTCACAGGCACCATCTTCTTCCACGCGATCTTCTTCCTGCTTTGACCGGCGTTTTGGCGCATGCGCAGTATGAGCATTTCGCCGGTATGGATCTACTGCGCATTCGCCAAAAGTCACAACGTTTTCGTGACTTTTGGCGCATGCGCAGTAGATTGTACTGGCGAAATGCTCCTACTGCGCATGCGCCGGTCAAAGCAGGTAGAAAATCGTGTGGAAGAGGATGGCGTCGGTGAACTCCATAGACTGGACCTGCGCAGAAGGGTAAGTAACAAGTTAGGGGCATTTGCCCAGCGGGACGGGTAGGCCAGGGGGGAGGAGGGATGGTGGGCATCACATGGGAGGGGAGGAGGTTTTTTGCGCCGACTGGGTTTCTTTCTCCTTTAAGGTGCTTTGAACTCTTTTTACACACTCCTGTAGCTATAGAAAGTGAAAACGTTCATAACAAACTACATTGTAAGTAAAAAAAGCATAAGTAGAACTTCATACTGAGGGAATAATGAAAATACATGACGTGGAAATAATGTAATGTAATAAAGAAATATAGGTATGGGATACGTTATCCAGGAAACCATTATCCAGAAAGCTCAGAATTACAGGGATGCCTTCTCCTATTGACTCAATTTTATTAAAATATTTCAAATTTAAAACAATTCTTTACTTTTTTTCTCTGTAATAATAAAACAGTACCTTGTACTTGATTCCCAACTAAGATATAATTAATCATTTCTTGAGGCAAAACAATCCTATTGGGTTTATCTAATGTTGAAATGATTGTTAGTAGACTTAGGGGGTTATTTATCAAAGTCAGATTTTTTCTGTTCAGACTTTTAAAGGGGAAAATCAAAATTATTCTGACTTTTAAAAAAATCACGAATTTTTCAGAATTTATTAAACCCAGAGGATGAAAAAGTCTGAATCTGAAAATCTCAGACCTGTCAAGGTTGCAAATAAGTCAATGGGAGAAGTCTCAATGATTTTTTGATGTGCGCTGGGTTTTCGGGCAATACACTGAAGTTCTCTGAGTTTTTGGGTGAAAATTATGAAAAAATCGTGAAATTCAGATAAAAAAGTCAGAAAAATTTGTGAGAATATTATTTTTCCTCACAAAGCAAATTTTCGGGAAAATGTTATAATAAATAAGCGTAAAAAGTCTGAGCGGATTTGATCGGAGTTTGTAGCAGAAAATATTGAGATAAATTCGGACTTTGATAAATAACCCCCTCAGTGTGTTACTCATCACTGAAATTTTTCAATGGGCAGTGAACGCTTGCAATACAAAGCCTTTTGCAGGATGCCCACTACTCTATATAAATAAATAATTATTGTTCCTGTTGTTTCAATATGCAAAAAGCTGTGCGTTTTTGCACAATGTTTCTTGAAAGACCTAGGGGCCCATTCACTAAGTTTGAGTGAAGGAATAGAGGGAAAAATACTCGAATTTCGAGTAGTTTTTTGTGCTCCTCGATTATCGAATTGGCGTAAATTCACCTGAGTAGAATGATTCGAGAGCGCAAAAACGCTGCGACTATTCGCCCATTTAGATAGTCGAAGTACTGTTTCTTTTAAAAATACTTTGGCTTCTTCGCCACCTAAAACATACCGAATTGCTTTAAAAGCCTATGGGAAAGTCCCATAGGCTTGTTTTCTAAGTTTTTGATCGAATAAAAAGGCATTCGATCGATCATTCGATCTAATGAAAATCCTTCGATCGAATATTCGATTGTGCGAAATATTCGCCCATTCGACTATTCGCCAGTGTCTAAATTTGCCCGAATTGCCTATTAGATTCTATTCCCCAGTCGAATTTCGAGGGATTTAACCCCTCGAAATTCGACCCTTGATACATCTGCCCCCTAATGTGGAATATTTGTACACACAAGAATGTATCTTTATCTTAATATAATTAGTTCTGTGCCCAAAATAGTTGCAAATAACTCTCTCCCCACCATTAATGCTAATATAAATACAGTCACAAAGACCAATGAGGAGATTTTACAGTAACAAAGAAGCCATTTATGAGATCAATTGCACACTGCAGATATTTCCTTCTAATTTCAAAAACTGCTCTAATGTTAGATGGCTGAATCAGCCTACTGTGTTTGTTAAAAGAAGAATAAAGCGTAAAGAACAGAGAAACAAAATCATTTAAAAAAAGAATTAAAATAATTGACATTTTAGATCTGCTGAGATGTGAGTTAATGTTCTTCTGATAAAAGTGTAATGTCACACCATTACAAGAGAAAATTATGTTAAAACATAAAAAGAATGGCAATGTTTTTATTCAAACCACATTTCCGTTGCAGGAAAAAAGGCATTCATAGTTATTCATAGTTATTCATAAAAGCCTAAAGTAATTTCTATATCACGCTACAGTATATGGGCCAAATTATAAACAATGTTAAAAAACAAATGCTTAAATATTTTGTAAAATACATATTGGGGTAAAATAGGTCGCTAATTGAAAAAACTATCGCAATTCATTTGCAATAAGAATAACTGTTCTCATTGCAAACAATTTTGCCTTCACGAACAGTTTGCAAACCCTTTGCCTCACATGCAACAATAGGATAACAATTGTGAATTTTATAGCTTTACATAAAGTGTATGTAATAAAACTTCTTAATGAAAAAGTTATGTTTGCTCCAAAAGTTAACGCCACCTTCAAGCACTTCTTAAAAGTTTGCAATGTGCAATTAAGATCACAATGCAAGAAAAGTCTAATTCTAAAAAAGAATATTTTGACATGCAAACTTTTATTCTTATTTGTCTGTTCTCTTTGTGGATTTTATTACATTTCCCCCATAGTTCAAAATACTTTATCACTGATCTTGTATTCAAATTATTTTTGATGCCCAAGATTTGGTCACCCCCTTACCTTATAACAACCTCCTCCAGAAATATCTATAAACACATATAGGCACTAAAAATGAGTCTTATCTTTCCATAGTATACCAAATGGAAGAAACCACTTGCTGAGGATTATGGCAATGGGTTTGAATGAAAAGGTGGACTTTAAGTGATCATTCGAAAATTTTTAGTTTCCGGAAGTGTCTAATATATGGGGGTAGGAGTTCCAAAGCAAGGGTGTGGAATGTCAGTCCTGGATATTGGAGAGATAAGAAGTCATTTGTGAGGTTATGGAGGCCTTGTGCAGGGGTGTACTTGAAATTAGGGTGTACTTGGTAATTAGAAAGGTGATATATGGTTGTACAACATTGAAGGCTTTGTATGTGAGTACAAGAATCTTGCCCTACATTTTGTGTAGGACTGGCAGAGAGGGGCAGCACTTGTGGAGAGGTGTACAAGTCTGAAGGACCCCTAATTTATTTTTTTTGCCAATCTTTTTGTTTGTTTTGGAATTTGTCCAAGGGAATGGAGTATTGTTTCTCAGAAAGGGATATGTACTAATTGAAACAGTGAAGGGAAAAACCGGCACTCACGAAAATGTCATCAATTATGCCTGGGTGCAGTCCTAGTTGAAGTTTGAATATAAAGCTGGAAATGGAGATCGCACTCACAGGTCTTAGAAGTGTTTAAATGTCTTTATTCAGTGGACAAAGGCTAACGTTTGTCCGCTGAATAAAGAAATTTAAACACTTCTAAGACCTGTGAGTGCGATCTCCATTTCCAGCTTTATACTAATTGAAACATTTAGGGGCCGATTCACTATGGGTCGAATGTCGAGGGTTAATTAACCCTTGATATTCGACTAGGAATTAAAATCCTTCGACTTCGAATATCGAAGTCGAAGGATATAGCGCAGATAGTTTGATCGAACGGTCGAAGGATAATTCCTTTGATCGAACGATAAAATCCTTCGAATCGAACGATTAGAAGGATTTTAATCCAATATCCTTCGATCAAAAAAAAAGTTAGCCAACCCTATGGGGACCTTCCCCATAGGCTAACATTGACTTCAGTAGCTTTTAGATGGCGAACTAGGGGGTCAAAGTTTTTTTTAAAATGACAGTACTTCGACTATCGAATGGTCGAATAGTCAAGCGATTTTCAGTTCGATTCCTTCGATTCGAAGTCGTAGTCGAAGGTCGAAGTAGCCCATTCGATGGTCGAAGTAGCCCAAAACAAACTTCGAAATTCGAAGTTTTTTACCTTCGAATCCTTCACTCGAAGTTAGTGAATCGGCCCCTTAGAGCAACACATATATATACAGCTGGATGTTGACACAACTCGTATAAGAGTGAACAGTGCCTGGGTGCATGTAGCCTGAAACAATAAATACAGGACCGAAAAAGGCTCACACTCACAGGTCTTATTAAAAAACAAAAGTGTTTATTTGACAAAATACAACTGATGTTTCGGCTAGCGCTCTAACCTTTCTCAAAGTGCAAACACAAACAAGCTGCAACCATTAAACCTCCAGTGGTGGGAAAGGGAAATTGATGACGTAACAGTGCAGTACTGACGAAAAAAACCAAATATTTAAATATAGAGTACAAACACAAATGAAAAATACACAACCAGAAAATAAAATATATACAAGTACAAAGTTGCTAGAACAGAAAATATAATTTGTAGCAAGATCAATAATTAGAGTAGAATCTATCAGTTCACTTACAATTACTGGGCTATAGTTTTTGTGTTCAGACTTTGCTGAAATGGACTGACTCTGAACATTATCTCTGAACTACTGTTAGCAGTCCTGAATAGCTTGTACTGTAAGTAATAAATAATATCTGAATTTTCAGAAGCCTGGCTACAGCCACAAGTCAAAACTGTGAAAGGCCTGTACATGAGTCAATGCTTTATAATACTGTCTCCACTAAAAAAGCCCTTTTTTGCTGCCAAGTTACAGTGTTGATTAATGAACTTCCAGTAGAGTTGGGAGCTTTTCTGATAAAGGCAATTGAAACCCTGCATATACACGCAGCTATCGACATTTATATGGAAGAGAAGCACTGATTCATTCTTATGAAAGATTCTGGAACCAAGCAATGTTCATAAGGAATTAGGGGCACCTTTAATGGCAATGAACTGATTTCTGCAAGGCCCATAGCTATATGTTTTTATTGTATACACTTATATACAAATTGGTGGCTACATCTTGTTAAATCTATCTAGAACTCTACAGGGGTTATTTATCAAAGTCCGAATTTATCTCAACATTTTCTGCTACAAACTCCAATCAAATCGGCTTGGGTTTTTTTACGTTTATTTATTATTACATTTTCCCGAAAATTTGCTTTGCGGGGGAAAAATTCAGATTTTTATGAATTTTTCAGACTTTCATCCGATTTCATGAATTTTATGATTTTTCTGTGATTGCCCGAAAACCAGCGCACATCAAAAAAATCACTTCTCCCATTGATTTATATGCAACCTCGACAGGTCTGAGATGCCGGATTTTCAGATTCAGACTTTTCCATCCTCGGGGTTTGATAAATTCAGAAGAATTTGTGATTTTTTTTAACAGTCAGATTTTTTTTAAAAAATCCCGAATTATTCTTGATTTTTGCATTCGGAGTGTAGTAAATAACCCCCTATATGTCTGTTCTACAGATTAACTACTAATTCCAAAAGTGTAAAAAAGTGCCATTTTTAAAAGAACTATTCTGAAACAATGGCTAAGATGAACTCTTTGGGGAGGATATGCAAAGTAATTCAGATAAACCCTAGTAAAGAACTAGTCTGTTTAGATTCCATTTCTGTCAAACCTGATTTCAAAATAAAGTTAAATCAAATTGACTAGATATAAGCGAATCTGCCCCATTTCACTTTGCCAAAATATTCCTTAAACTCCAAAAGAATTCTTGAAACGCAGATTTTGCAAAACACATTGAGTCAATGTTAATTGTTATGCGCGCAACAATTTTTACACGCGACACTCTTTTGTCCAAATGCAAACACAACTTTTTTTTGTCGCCCATCGCTAAAATTGACTATTTCTGCTTTAATTTTTGTTGTTGTTGTAACTAATCAGCCTCGATTGGAGTGTTAACAATCCTATTCACTTCCGTGTGGGTGAAGTAAGGGAGCAAATGTATATGAATTAAAAGGAACCAAATGAAACTGTATCAAGAGCTATAAACAGATGCCCACATCTCTAGTTGAAAATGTAGCTTTGTTCAGAGAATATAACATAAATAAATTATAATAAATTCTAATTGCATGGAACAATTCAGATGACCTAATGCAGACAATGCAAACAGTAATGAGTATTTGCAGTTTATCACGCAAGTTTGTTCATGTTTTATAAATGTACACATCTTTTTAAAAGATTTCCAAACTAATTCTTGGGATGAATTTATTTATCTTAAGGATGTTTTGTCACTACAGTTGCTAGTTTAAATCTCACAGGGGCCTTACATTTACAGACACTGCATTTATATATTGCTAAATTGTGCCACCTCCTGGTCTATTTTGATTTTTACTGTAAGTTAGTACACAGCCTGGTTTCTCAGAAATAATAGAGAAGGAATGATGTGGCATCAGTGAATGCAGATGATTGGTATCCTGACCAAAGAACTATGCATTTTTTATTTGCTGATCAGAGACAGGCGGTTGAATGCTTTGTTTAACATTTAACGAATAGCAAAAATCATTTCCCTCATATGCCAGAGTTAAATCTGTGTTCAGAGAAATTTGCAGTTTAAAAGGAAAACAGTGCACAGGAGATTATGTGAGGTGCTACAGTCATGTATATAGCATTTAGGTTATACATATGGTTTATATCATAAAACAACTTATATAACATCTTTCCAGCTTCTAAGGTTGATAGTGATGGGCGAATTTATTTGGCAGGCGCGAATTTGCGGTGAATTTGCCGCCAACGAAAATTAGCTGGCGTCAAAAAAAAATTGTTGCCGGCATCGGAAAAAAACGGTCGCCGGCGTCAAAAACGAGACTCCAACGCAGTTTCGCGAATTTTTCGCCTTTTGAGAATTTCGCTGGAAATTCACAAAGTTTTCGGCGAAGCGATTTAGCCCATCACAATTGATAGTAGAATTTTGAAATATAACTTATTAGTAAACCTCCTACAGACCCTGGCTTAATCACTGCAGGGAACAGGGAGATATTGGGGGCCCTGTGACTTACTAAGTTGTTTTATAGCAACTCTTTCCAATTGAACCAATCTGCTGAAGAATCCCCCTGATTCTTGCAAGAGTGACTCAACGAATTGCTCTTAATGTGGAAAGGCAGAGAAATTCGGAATGGTGTCCGAGTGAAGTAGTCAGTATGAGAGCAATGGCAAATACTGGATGATTTGCTGACTAGATGTTTTTTTTCCAGAGATCTCACAATGTTGAAAGATAATATGATTTGACAAGGGTGGGGGTTCCAAATTATATAAATGGGATAATACACATACTACAGTATGGGAACCAGAAGGAAAACAGGAAAATGCTAAGTACTCAAAGAATATCAGAACAGGAATCAACATTTCTTTTAAAAACCTTATTGTGTTAAAGACAAGACAATAGATACACTATGGGACAACATTTGCTGTTTCAAAAAGTCAGATTCACAGCCTAACGCAATAAGTAATTTGTGCATAGCTATAGGACGTTCAAACTGGAGGTTTTAAACCATGCTTTTTTTAGCAGTATTGGGATCCAACCAAATCCAAGTATCTGGCCGATCTGAATCCTAAAAATCATGTGACTTTTCGTCAGACAAGGAAGTAAAATAATTTCTAACAACATGCTGCACACATGGTTCTTTTTTACCCCTTGTTTCACTAATAATCATAAGCAAATTAGAATTTGGATTTGCTTTGGTGTTTGTCCGAATCTTTTCGGAGGTATTTGGGATTTGTCCAAATCCTAAAATAGTGGATTCAGTGCATCCCTAGTGCAAACTAACTGGAAGTATTTAGGAACCAAGAAAAGAAATGCGCGTGGGTTACTTTTTAAACAGCTTTTACAAATAAGATATATAGAGGATGAACAGATGTTTTTAGGAAAAGCAGGATGATTTTGAGTAAAATGTGGGAAAACTTAAAATTTGAGGATTGAGTAAAATATTAGGGCATTAAAAATGACAAACATCTCTGTGCCCTATAAAAGTTATCCATGAGGTTGTGTTAATCTGGCAGGGGCTGTATTATTTTTTACAATACACTGTCAATAAATATGACAAGAGTCAATACGAAGGAACTTTTGTTTTGATAAAACTTTTTTCATGTTATTTCTTATTTTATTATTGTATCTGCCTTAGTAGTTTAAATTTTGTTTTATAAGCTTTGTTCTGTGTTATTTTTTTGAATGTGGATTTTTTTTTCTTCGTATAATAGATTTTTATTAAAGTTTCAAAAGGCAAGGATAGGGGTACAGAAAGAAAAAAGGGGGGGGAGGGAAGGGGAGGGAATATTCAATACACATAGCACAGCAAAGTAAAAATCACACATCTCTAGACATGCAGTACGTACAAACATAACCAGATATACCGAACAGCTAAGAGCTCAGTATTCGCTTGTATTCCGCGGTGTCCCTGAACAAAAACCAGCGTACCCAAGTGTTCCTAAAATTGGTAAGTTGTTTTTCCGTAGAGGAAGAAAGTTCCTCAAATTTCGCAATCTCATTTACTTTCCCGACCCAATCTTTCAAAGTAGGGGCCAGAGGGGATTTCCATAATCGTGGGATAAGTATCTTGGCTGCGTTAAGTAAGTGCCTTTCTAGAGCCAAATCTGAAACGTCCGCCATGGGGTCCCCAACCCAAAACAAAAGAATCCGTTTTGGGGTATGGGGTATCCTTCGACCTAATGCTTGCGATCGCTCGTGGCCGGATAAATCAATTTCAATTTACGCGGAGTATAGTACCATCTACTCAGTAACTTATAATTCAATTCCTGTATTTTACAACACCTGGAGCTAAATAACAAATTAGCAACACCATTAGTGAGATCTTCTTCCGAGAGATCTAGACCCAGAACCAATTCCCAGGCCCTTATAAAGGGTAATTGTTTCTTCCCACCGTCTAGCTTTTGCATGTCATATATCATAGAAATTATCCGTTTCGGGGGAGTTTCGCCGTGGCAGAGGGTCTCGAAGGAGGTAAGTGGTCTCCCCAAATTATTACTACCACCATTGTATTTGTAAAAATGTTTGAGTTGACAATATTGAAAGTCATGCAGAACATTGTCAGGCCTGGACTGTCTGAGGGTTATAAGGTCGGCTAACTGAGTATTGTCCATAATATGTATAAATTGTAAGTGGCCATCTACTAACCAATCTTTAAAGGCATTAGGATGCAAAGCCGGAGGAAATGCCGGGTTATTAGTGATAGGGGTAAGTGGAGAGGGAAATGAGGTGAACTTAAAATTCCACTTCACTGAGTCCCATGTGATCAATGTGCTTTTTAGTAATGGATGGGATTCATGTAGAATCCTCCGATGGATCTTATCTATCCAAGGTAAATTAATCAAGTGCGTGGCTGTGGACTGCTGTTCGATCTCTACCCAATCCTTATTATCTAAGTGATGAGACCAATCAATTATCCTTCATAATTGAGCAGCCTTCAAATATCGCGCACAATCAGGAAGGGCCAACCCGCCTTCGATCTTGCTGCGATACAACGTAGAGGTCTTAATCCTGGGTGGTCGCCCCTGCCAAATAAATCGGATTATCAAAGACTGAAAGGTTTTAAACCACTTGTCGGAATACGAAAGAGGGATGCACTGAAACACGTATAGCAGGCGTGGCATAACATTCATTTTTATGACATTTATTCTACCTAACCATGATAGATACTGTTTGGACCAATTTTGCAAGTCCTTTTTTACCTTGGAGATAAGCACCTTACAGTTCCCGTCTACCTAATCGTCATAATCCTTAGTAATGATTATGCCCAGATAAGTAAATTGTCTGTTTGCCCAGCTATATGGAAATTTTTGGGAGAGTCCCTGCAGAGTGTCTGGAGAAAGGGAGATGTTTAACGCCACTGATTTACTATAGTTCACTTTGAAATTGCTAACTTTACCAAATATGTCAAATAGGTGATTCAGGTTCGGAATTGTAATAAGCGGATTAGTTAAAAAAAAGGAGGTCATCTGCATATGCAGCCACTTTGTAATGTTTCTGTCTGACAGTGACTCCCGAAAATATCCAGATTGTGGCGGATCTGTGAAAGGAAGGGTTCAAGGGCCAGGATAAACAAAGTGGGTGATAGGGGACAACCATGGCGAGTCCCATTTTTAATACTAATGTAATCAGAGAGTGTTCCATTTACTCTTACTCTGGCTATAGGGCCATTGTAAAGAGAATGTATCCATTTGCAAAGACGGTCCCCAAACCCAAATCTCTGTAGGCAACTGAACATATATTCCCAGCAAACCCTGTCGAAGGCCTTTTCGGCATCCGTCGACAATAGAATAATAGGAATTATTATGAGTTTTGCATGGTGAAGAATATTAATTAGTTTGTTGGTATTATCTCTGGTTTCCCTACCGGGGACAAAGCCTGCTTGATCGAGGCCAATCAACCGACCGAGGACTGCTTGCATTCTAGTAGCAACTATGAATTTGACATCCACATTTATTAAGGAAACAGGTCTGTAATTGCCAGGGTCATCGGGGTTCTTATTAGCTTTCAATAGCAGAGAAATATGGGCTTCTAAAGAATGATGTGAAAACTGGGCCTCAGTTTGCAAAGCATTGAACACCTTAGTCATGTGAGGCACCAATAGCGATGAACATTCTTTGTAGTAACTAGATGTATAGCCATCCGGACCAGGGCTCTTGCCTGATGGAGACCCTCTAATTGCCTGAGTGACTTCTTCTGCTGTGATGTCTGCCTCTAAGGCTTGTTGTTGCGCTGGAGATAGGCGGGGCAGCTGGGTGTTATCTAAAAAGGAGGTGATGGCAGCCCCTCGGGATAGACTATCATCAGGCATAGGGTTAGGTATCTGATACAGTTCTGAGTAAAATCTATGGAATTCTTGCGCTATTTGAGGGCTGCTGTGAACCTTACTCCCAATTTTCGGTTGTATGCTGTGAATATGATTTCTAGCGACCTGCGATCTCAAGAGGCGAGCTAAAAGCTTGCCACATTTATTCCCGTGTTCGTAAAAACGATGTCTCATCCTAGTGATGACCTTTTCTGTGAAAAAATTATGATGGTTAGCCAGGTCTGATCGTAATGAAGCTAATTTAGTGGAATGTTCAGTGGTCGGAGTTTGTTTATGTTGTGTTTCTAGGTTTCTGATTTCAGTCAATAGCGACTCATGTTTTCTCTTATGTGCCTGTTTCCTTCTAGAGCAAAGTTGAATCAATATACCCCTAATATAACATTTGTGGGCTTCCCAAATTGTGACTGGATTATCATCAGCAGTGACATTTTCTTTAAAATAGGTTTGGATAGAAGCTTTAATTTCATTCAATGTTTGAGTATCTTTTAGCACCGACTCATTCAGTCTCCACAGCCCCTGCCTGATAGGTTCCCTATTCACTGACAAGGCTACAGAGACGGGGGCATGATCGGTGCAAGAGCGTGTAGGTATGTCTACATGATGTAAAGTATTCAGATAATGATGGCTAATGAAGAGATAGTCAATTCTGGTATAGCGATTGTGCCTAGCCGAATAGAAGGTATAATCTCTTTCTTGAGGTTTTAATAAGCGCCATGCGTCAATTACTTGTAAGTTATGTAAGTCTTTGATTATGTTACGAATGACCCGGTTCGGCACACTAGATTTGTTCAGAGAGCAGTCAATATGTGGGTCAAGAGGGACATTCAGGTCTCCACCTAAAACCAATAGGCCCTCCGAAAAACCCAGTAAAGTTTCGGATATCTTATGGAATGTAAGGTCTTGGTTTTCATTAGGCAAATATATGGCAGCAAACGTGATTGTCTGAGAACCTAAGGTACCTTTAACAAACACATACTGTATCTCCCGTCAGGGTCTCTTTTCGTGGAGGTCACCTTAAAGTTAAAATTTTTTCCAAAAAGTATAGCTACCCCTTTAGTTTTACTCTGTTGCGGGACGCTGCTATAAATATCGGGAAAATACCGGTTTGACCACTTGGGAACACAATTTAATTTGAAGTGGGTTTCCTGGATAAAGGCCACCTGTGTCTTAAGGTGCCTCAATTCAGAACTTAGCAGGATGCGTTTTTGTTGGGAATTGAGTCCATTAGCGTTTATGCTCACTACCTTCACTGGTGCGCATCTAGTCTCAAGAGAAGGTCTTGTCGGTATTGCCATTACGCTGTGTATAGAATGTGAGGAGAAGAGTGAGGCAAGAAAAGAGTGAAGGAGAGGGAGGTGAGGGAGGTATGAGAAATAATAAAAAAAAAAAAAGGGGGGGGGAGAGGGGAAGGAGAAAGGGGAGGAAAGAGAGAGAGGGGAGGGTACTTAGTTAGGAAAGGACCAGGAGGAGAAGAGAAGTATCAGGGAGTAGTGGAAGGAGAGGAGGGAAATTAGTTCCCCCCACTAAAGGTGTGACGAAGAGCTCTGACCAACGAGGGTACATCTAGCGTTACCTCCGTTTAGTTGTAGTAGGAGGAGCTCGAGGAGAGAGGTGTGTCCGCGAGTGGACCGGTTTGGGGTTATTCCGATATACTCGCGTGTAATATACTAACTCCGCGATGGTATAAAGCTGAAAGACATGGGGAAATATGTCACCGGTGTATGTGGTTGAAACCTTAGGTCGAGTTCCAAGTCTGAACCCACTCATAAACGTAAAGGAGAGAGTATTATACACAACAGGAGAACAATGCAAACATTTATAATATAGTATCATATACTCGTGTGCCGGGTACTGCACCCGTAAAGCATAGGTAACTTAAACAATGAACATGCAGTATGGATGCTGAACATGCACAACTACAGGTAAGATCCAAGGACTCATTTAGTGCTGGTTGGAAGGAGAACTGTTCAAGCAGTCCAAGCAAAATGGGAGTGATCAGGTGAGTATTGCAGTCTCTCCCAACCACCTACATGGCAATGAACAAAAATGAAAACGAAGCATTGTACTGCCGAAAACGGATGAAAGAAAAAAAAAGGGAAATCCAAACACATCAAAGGAGGAAGCCATGGAACTGCGGTCTGGATTAGTGACAACCAATTCCCAAGTCGGTGAGTGGGTGGTCACGAACTGCTTCATAGGCATCAATGGCGAGCAGACAGATCGCTTGGAACATTATAGGCAACACTCACAGCCCTGCGGGTGGCTGAGCCAGCACAAGAGTCAGTTAGTGAAAATAGGAAATACAGTGTTAGATATCGCTTGCTGGAATATATAGCTGAGTGAGTAGCGGGATAGGGAAATGTTCCAATATGTGGCCCAAAACTTCGCCAAAACAGGAGAGAGTAAAACAGCGGGTAGTAGGACACTGTCGAGGATTAAGACCCATGTAACTACCACATCAAACAGGTATAACGAGGAGGAATGAGCAAGCAAACCGCTCTTGTCATCCTCAATAAAATATAAAATAAAAGGTACATTTTACCAGCACAGGTTCCCTCTCAGGTGGAAGTGAAGGATCTAGCGGAACTCAAATGAATTCATGAGATCCCGATGAGGTATGGTGGCGCAGTCGGCGCGTATCTCTCAGCCATCTGCGGTCGACTCAGTTCTTTGACCATAGGCATAGCGGGACCATTCCGTAAGATCGGGTGTTTCAATATTGAGTGCAGAGCAGAAGCGATGTGCCTCTGAGGGCTCTCGTAGTTGGATCCAAGCGCCATTATGGCGAGCTGCAAGTGCAAATGGGTAGGCCCAGCGATAGATGATTTTACGAGACCTCAGTAACTCCACAACGCCTTTCAGAAGCCTGCGTTGCAGAATAGTAGAATGCGCCAAATCTTGGTAGAGCTCGATCTTGTCGTCCTCTATAGTCAGATCACCCGCTTCTCTGGCTTTGCGTAGGATTGCCTCCTTTTGGGTGAAATGGTGTAAACAGCAGAGGATATCCCGAGGCTTCCCTTGTCTGCATTAGGCTCCATGTTGGTACATTCGGACATAAGGACGAGCATGAAAACTGGTGAAAGAACCAATGATAAAGTGGGGACTTTTCCCTGCTATAATTGTAATTGCTGCTCGAATGTCCAACAAGGAGAGAATGTGTTCCATCCAAGGAAGGGCTATCCAATTAGGATTAAGGGCCGTTACTCTTGTTACTCAACACACGCTATATATGTGATTAAATGCCCGTGTGGACTAGCGTATGTGGGACAAACAAAAAGAACGGTCCGTGAACGTATGAGGGAGCATAAGTCGGCGATAAAGACAGGCAAAAAGGAACAAGCAGTGGCAGGACACTTTCTTGGTCATGCCCATAATGTGAATCAATTAAAATATCAAATAATAGAGACTATCGAAACTAAACAAAGAGGGGGTAATAAACAGAAGGAACTTTTGTATAGGGAGGCATACTGGATCAGGAAATTAGAGACGTTGGAACCGTATGGTTTAAATAAGGAATATGATCTGGGCCCCATTTTTTAGATAGTTTTAATATTGTACATAAATAATGTTTTTAGAATTGCTAGTGTCCTCCTTTGTAAATAAATTGAATATATTTTTCCTGAATAATTGCGGCTGAGTGGGATAACACTGTTAACACGAATAATGTTCCCCCTTTTTTTGATTATATCTATTTTAATCTCTTCTACAGATCTTAATATTGTAGATTTTTTGTCCAAATTGCACTTTACGATGGATTTACATGTGATGATATGATGGACACTTGATACTTGGTAATATGCACTTTATTGTTGGATTGTCATTGTTGTGAATGTATTAACACTTTTAGACCACAAATTCGTTGGTGCTGTCCTGAAGTTTTTCCCTTGTCTGCTTGCCATAAGTCGGTGAAATCTCTCAATACGTTCAGGCTTATCTTTATCCAGGCCCAAAAGTTGTCGAAAGAGATCCTCCAAGAGTTGGCGGGCTTCAGAGAGATCCACATCCTCCGACAAACCTCTGATTCTGATATTACAGCGTCGATTGCGGTTCTCCAAATCTTCCATTGCTCGTCGTCTGCCGATCTTGATTGGTAAGTTTAGCTGCAAGTAGGCCCGTCTCGCCTTGCAGGGCTGTTTGCGCAGTTTCCAGAGTCGTCAGCTTGTTAGAAAGTTTAGAAAGCTCCACCTGAAGACCAGTCACCTCTTGCTTTATGGAGGATTTAATATCAGTAGTTGAGCCAAGTCTGCTTTGTTAGGCAATTCTGCGAGCACGTTTTGCAGAGCAGAGGCATCGGGAGGGTTGCCCAGTTGCGCAATAGCCAGGCCTTGTGAATCATCCTCCGCCATATTGGAGTCTTCGGATCTTTCAGCGTCGTCATTAGGTTTCTTGAAGAACTGCTCAATATCCCTGTTGCGTTTCACTCCAACAGGTTTCGGAGTGGCACATGTGGGTACAGCTTTTTGATTTTTCCCCATTATAGCGATTAGTAGGGAGTTATCCTTGATTCTTGTGAAGAAGTATATCGGAGCTCCAAACAACACGTCTTAGTCAGTGCACCATCCGGACACGCCCCCCAATGTGGATTATTTTGACTCTAGGCCTTTCATGGGGATGCTTGTTTGGGGAGATGTTTTTTATAAGAGGTGCTTGTTAGTTTCAGGGAGGTAGATGTTTGAGAAGGTAGGGTTTTTAGGGAGATGGGATCTCAGGGCATGGGGTGGGAGACATATGGAATGGGCCGGCAGCTGGAAGTGAAGGCATTTGGGGAGAAAGAACGTCTAATGCCACAAGTGGCATTTTCTTCACCTGACTAAAATGCTATTCTGCTGCAATCCAAAATCCACAGTTACGTGTTTTTAGGACTTATCCAACCAGTGTTTATACTTAGAGAGGTGTAGTGCTTGTCATTACTGCTGGAACATAGATGGCATCATTTTCTTTACTGGTGTATATACTGTATGCTGGTAGAATAAAATGCCACATATGTCATTAGCTTAAGGACTGAAAGGGATGGCTTGATAACTAAATGCATTGTATTCTAATGATCTTTGGACTACAATTTTTAGATTTGGAGCATATTAGAAATTAACAAAAATATTATACATCTTTTCTTATATATTACGATATGTAAATCTTAACTGAACAACACAGAGACAAGGGATAAGCAATCTTAATTGCTCTAACTGTGTCTGACCTACATTTACAGTAACTATAATACTTTTCACTGGCCTGCTCTTGGGGGATTTTGGGATATGTAGTTTAACAACATATGGCATGCCTATGTCTTTGCGGTTACTTTAGAAATGGCTCTATAGTGGGAACTTGTTTTTATCTGGGAGCTATGACATACTAAAGCCTGTTTTAATTTTACTGGCTTTGTAATCATGAAGCTCTTGTGGAGCAAAAACAGACCTCTGGGAATCGGCATCCTGATGTTTTATAAAATTAGCATTTTCTGCTTCTGTTCAGAAATAGTTCTGCCATATGCACATTATGGGTTTAGAGGAAACACTCTAGTGAAATAAGAAGTGAATACAATGAAGAGACGACTATTGTTAGTAGAAAGGAATTCAGCATGCGGATAGGCAGTGTTTTGCAAGCTTGTTTGGCTGTGAAAAGGTCAAACAATAATAGAGAATCTAATTTATGTATTATGTATTATGTCCTTTATGGTGGGACACATCAATCATGCAGGAATCCACTTTGCATCTTACATCCAGTAGTAAGGGAGATATTGACTAAGCATGAATGTATTCATATTCATATGGAGTAACTGAAATGCCTTTTAAAAATTGTACTGTGGGCTGTATCAATAAATTATAAATTATTAGTTATGCTTAAAAAGTAAAATATGTTTTTGTAAGCTTTACAAAATTGAGGTGTCTTAAGTAAAAACAAAAACCAGTGCTCTGTTTGAAAAAAATGCATTAAAGTCAATGATGAATTATGCC
Organism: Xenopus laevis; assembly: GCF_017654675.1. NCBI lineage: Eukaryota > Metazoa > Chordata > Amphibia > Anura > Pipidae > Xenopus > Xenopus laevis. Next base: position 115,213,566 of record NC_054372.1, on the reverse strand, counting down.
AAGGCATTAGAATGTGTTTTTTTCTCGCCTCAAGTGCATTGAGGTATTTTTTCTTGCACAAAACAATTCTCCATGACTCTATACCAAACAGAAACATTTGCTCTTCCCTAACAATAACTAATTTTCTTCTTTGATTTTTTTATTTCAAGAGACAATTTAAAAATTTAAGGTGTCAAGTAAAAAAAACAAAAGAAAAATCCATACCAGACAAAAAAAAATTGCTATTCCTTAAAAACAGCTGCTTTTTATTATTTGATCAGTTTACTAATGCTATAGTTATGCATTGTTTAAACAGAAATAAATATAACAAATGATTACATTAAAAAAAGATTACATTATTTTAGCTAAAATTGGAATTTTTCTCGCTGAGCAGGGGATGGTTGTGTCTTTAACTATAGCAAAGGCTGATCTTATCAGCTTTATCTTGCCATAGACCCCTTCAAGTCTAATTATTTCAGATCTTAAGAACTCCACTGTAAACTTCCATAGGCATTTTTCTTTCATGGACATATTCCTAGAAGTCAGGAAAGTTGTAAAGGAATTGACACTTTTATCAAAGCAAAATAAACATGAGTTAAAATCATAATCTGATTAACTACTTTGAACACCATTCTATTTAATGGGGGCAGTTGGCTCAGTCCTATCACCCTCTCAAATCCTTATTTCCCGATGCAAATGACATGCGTAAAGAAATAATTCAGACAAATATTGCATTCAGCTGTAACCGCCAACATGGCATCTGCCTTTTTTCTATGCATTTCTGGAATCTTCATATTCATTAGGAATTTCTAGTAGGGGCATTTCTTCACCAGGTTAGATGTCAGTATCATCTGGACAAGTTAGAGTCCAGTACAGATAGTATCAGATGACCCCTTGAACTATATCAGTTATATCCAGCCTATCAAATTCCTCCAGGAAGGATGAAAGATGATCAGAGACCTAGAAGAGTCCAATGTAGATAGAAAGAGCATGTGTTGTGATACATAAAAATCATTTGCAACAGCATGATTTAAACATACCAAAGCCTGACACTTATTAAAGCTAATTTGTTTTAATGATATGCTATTATGTGTTTACAGACATTGTACCCAATGCAAAGCAGTCTTGTTTTTTTTATCTTTAAAGAAGGAAAAAACTTTTTTTTTGATTCATAGCATATGTACATAAATTGGACCTATTATTTCTCCTTTTTTTCAGCGATGCTCTTCTCATTATAAAGTACTATGTATACAAATTCATTTCGAATGAGGAGAAAAGGAATAAATAAATTAGTGAGTCCCTGCTGGTGGATAACTACAATCACTGCTGAGTGTGATGTTCTGTACTGTCTTTTTGTCCTGTTAGAAAATAAAAGCATGAAATCTCTTTTTATTGACCCTCAGTAGGAGAGATGTTGATGCAGATAAAAACAAATGGCAGGTGTTTCATGCATTTGACAGATACAATATATGGTTATGGTATTCCACATCGCCATCTACTGGTACTCAACTGGAATGTTCTTATCTCGGTTACTTAAGTCTTATTTCTTGTATCATGTTTAATAAAACATACATTTAAAGTTCGAAAGAAAGTGTAAAATGTATATTATTTTAAATTATATTCAGGTTAAAACACTGAACACATGTTACATACACAAGAATCATTATTTAGAGTCCCTAAAGCATGGATATAGCATGATTTGGTGTATTAGTAATCTCTTTCCATGGCAGCATCATTAAGATAATTATTCATGATGAAATTAGGAGGCTCCTATTTTTTATATTGAATGAAGGTTTTCAGATCTGAACCAAGTTAGGTACAACAAGCCATGTTTCAAACCCTCAGATAGAAAAACCAACAGATTTAACCAGTATTGGCATTCATAAATTTGGATCCTTTTAGATTCAATACAACACACTTATTTTCTTTCTTAGTTTTTACATGTCAAATATCAAAAGGAGCATGTTGGACAAATTATTTACATGGATAACATGTAAAGGGTTAAGTTACAGCTGCAAGTTCAGCATGCAAAGTGCAATTTTATATGTGTGTTGCCATGTTTTGTTTTTTTTACAAACAATGCAGCATATTTTTGCCCATGATTTGAGAATTTGAATGAGGCAGATATGCAGCCATAAGTGGCAGATGTGTCTGACACAATTATGTCCAACATGTCCGAATGCTTTTGAATCAAAATGGTGTTACCACACCTTTGCTGCATTTATTGACACAGGTTGCAGCAAGCAGTTTTTAGTATTTTTTTTAAAAATGTGTAAATAGTAAAAAAATTAAGCGGGAAGGGATGGAACCATAAATATCAGAGGGGGGTCAACTGGTTGATGAGAATAGAAAAAAGCAGAGATTCTGAAGCCTTATTTTTCATTTTTCTTCACAAAGGAGGAATGGGGTTAATGAAGTTTTCCTTCTTAATAGTCTCAATCCTAGTAATACAACTATGTTTCACGCACAAGGAAATTCAAAAGAACATGTTAAGATACAAAGGTCCTGGACCAGGGGACTTAGAGAGCTTAGTTCTGCGATTGCCAAACCCCTTTACTTAATTTTTCAGGATTCATTGAGGTCTGTCACAGTGCCGAGAGACTGGAGTATTGCTAATGTGGTGCCGCTATTTAAAAAGGGATCCCGTTCTCAGCCTCAAAACTATAGTCCAATTAGTCTGACATCAGTGGTAGGAAAGCTTTTTGAAGGGGTATTAAGGGATAAGATACTGGTCTTCATTGCTAATCATAATACTATGAGTTTGTGCCAGCATGGTTTTATGCGTAATAGATCTTGATAAATGTTGATAAAGATAAAATGTTGATTAAAGGTTATGCACTTAAAAAATGCAAGTTATATACTAAATGGCAGTGTGTTGGGATTTTCCTTAACTCAGATGGATCTTGGGGTTTTTGTAGATAACAAGTTGTCTAATTCCAGGCATAGTCATTCTGTGGCTACTAAAGCAAATAAAGTTCTGTCTTGCATAAAAAAGAGCATTAACTCAAGGGATGAAAACATAATTTTGCCTCTTTATAGGTCCTTGGTAAGGCGGTGCAGTTTCGGGCTCCAGTCCTTAAGAGGGATATAAATGAGCTGGAGAGAGTGCAGAGACGTGCAACTAAATTGGTTAGATAGATGGAAGACTTTTTATGAGGGTAGACTGTCAAGGGTAGAGTGTGGTTATTTTCTCAGGAAAAAAAAGACACTTGAGAGGGGACATGATCACACTTTACAAGTGCATTAGAGGACATTACAGACAAATAGCAGGGGGCCTTTTTTACCCATAAGAGGATCACCGCACCAGAGACCACCCCTTTAGACTAGAGGAAAAGAACTTTCATATGAAGCAGTGTAGGTGGTTCTTCACAGTGAGGACAGTGAGGTTGTGGAATGATGGCCGATTCTGTTAATGCCTTTAAGATTGGCTTGGATAATTTCTTGGACAAGCATAATATCCAAGACTATTGTGATACTAAAATCTATAGTTAGTGTATGAGTATACAATATATAGTTTCTGTGAGTGTAAGGAGGGGCCAGAGTGTGTGTATGTATGGATGCTGGGATTCATTTGCAGGGGTTGAACTTGATGGTCTTATTTCAACTATGTAACCCTGGATCTAGGAAGGTACAATCTTCTGTGGTAGGAAGACGAATTTAATATGCTCACTTGTGTATATAGAAAACAAAGCCCCACAAGTAATAAAAGGTTCAAAGTTTGCTTTAACCTAAAAATAACCCAAAAGTTTGCTTTTAAACGAAGTGACCAGCAACTGTTACTTGCTGATTGGTTGCTATAGGTGATTAGTCCCAGAGAAAACATTGTACCTTATTACTAACATGCATATTTTTTTTAGCTTCCATTATGCTTTAACTTTCAGTGGAATGCTACAAAACACTGAGTTGTAGTTCAGAAACATGGGTAGAGCAACAATGTGTCCTCTACAAAAAATGAGCTTGAACTGAATGAAATATTCACAGATTTATAGTGAAATGGACCCATGCTAACTTGCAGACACAGTGCTATCTATCTTTATCTATCGCTATCTCTATCCTCATCATCCCTCTATCCATAGTTAGTATATATACATATCAGGTTAGTGGCAATTTCTCTGATTCAGACTAGCTTGTGTGTGTGTTCCTGAACCATTGCTACATTATAGTGGTTGCAGGGGGGGGGGGGGTTGGTGCTGCAATGAAGAAGCAATGATTGCTTTTTGTCATGTCTCTATGGCACTGCTAACAATATTTATTATGTTTAAAATGGTCTGGATTTAGAGAGATTTTTCTTATATTTCAGACAGGGCTGAAAGTAGAGGCAGATAGAAGAGGCACCTGCCCAGAGTTCAGCTGTAGAGTTTGTGGGGGGAGGGCGCTAGAACCCTAGGCATGTAACTCTTCTGCCTGGTCCCTAGTTGATGTAAGATGCTATAAGATCAATTAAGTGCACATCTTAGTATACTTTTTTGTTTTGATTTGCCCTAAGATTGTGCTACATAATTCTTATAAATAAATGAATATCCATAGACTATATATTTGATTCTGATTTGTGAGTAATTTTTAGCCTTTTTGTTATGTTCCTGGCAGGAACGTTATTTGTTATTGGCAATTTTCTTTTTCTTTTGGAAAATTAAAGTCCTCTGTTTCAATTTTTAGCAAAGTGGAAAATAAAATCGTGGGCAGTCTTTCAAGAGCTATAAAATCACTGAAAGAATGCTGATGTAGGGAAAAAAGTAAAACTAAATTTATTGTTTGTGTCAGTAGATGGCAAACATATGGTGAAAGGAAGTAAAGAGCAGAAGAGCAGTAAACATCTCAATTATAGCACAAGCTTAATAGAAACACATACTGCATAACCAGCACATTTTTTTTAAATCTCAAATATCACTGGATTGTAATATTAAACCTAGGCTGGTATTTGATGTTTTTCTATGTGTACAGGGGAAATAAGGCAGTTTATTTCATGGTAATAACAATAAATGCAGCAGGTCCAATGGCCACGGGTAGAACAAAGATTATGGAGGACACAGTGAGAGTCCAGAGCAAGGGCTAAATTAAATACAGCATATGGTCATAAAATACTTTTTTAAAGTTTTTCTTTCTACCTCCTCATTACTTGCTGATAATATCAGTGAAACCTGTGACTCTCTGAGCCAGCAAACCTGAAGGACTGCAGAATCTGGAAAATACCTGTGCACAGTGGATGAGAATCTCATAACTCAAAATGACCACTAATTAATGTCCATGTGCAATGCAACCTGATTCAACAGCTTGTATCCTGGACAGTGGGGAAAAGTCTATTTGCCTGATATGACTTTTTAAAGGAATTATTCAGTATCAAAGTAAAAAAGTGTTAAATAGGCTGTGCAGAATTAAAAATGTTTCTAATATAGTTAGCCAAAAATGTAATGTATAAAGGCTGGAGTGACTTGATGTCTAACATAATAGCCAGAACACTACTTCCTGCTTTGCAGCTCTCTCGAGTTCCACTGGTTACCAGAGTAACTAATCAGTGACTTGAGGGGGGGGGGGGCACATGGGTCATAAATGTAGGTTGTGAATCTGAGCTGAATGCTGAGGATCAATTGTAAACTCATTGAACAGTTATGTCCCTTGTGGCCCCCCATTAAAGTCGCTGACTAACTCAGAGTTAGAGAGATGAAAAGCAGGAAGTTGGGTTCTGTTCTGTTATATTAGATATCCACTCACTCCAGCCTTTATAGATTAAATTTTTGGTTAACTAAGTATATTACAAACATTGTTTATTTTGCATAGGTTATCTATTTATCCAGTTTTTATTTTCACACTGAACTGTTCCTTTAAAATAACAATGTTCCTTTAAAATAATAATTTTAGTAAAAGGGATACTGTCATGGGAAAAAAACATTTTTTCAAAATGAATCAGTTAATAGTGCTGCTCCAGCAGAATTCTGCACTGGAATCCATTTCTCAAAAGAGCAAACAGATTTTTTTATATTCAATTTTGAAATTTGACATGGGGCTAGACATTTTGTCAATTTCCCAGCTGCCCCCCAGTCATGTGACTTGTGCTCTGATAAACTTCAATCACTCTTTACTGCTGTACTGCAAGTTGGAGTGATATCACCCCCTCCCTTTTCCCCCCAGCAGCCAAAAAAAGAACAATGGGAAGGTAACCAGATAACAGCTCCCTAACACAAGATAACAGCTGCCTGGTAGATCTAAGAACAACACTCAATAGTAAAAACCCATGTCCCACTGAGACACATTCAGTTACATTGAGAAGGAAAAACAGCAGCCTGCCAGAAAGCATTTCTCTCCTGAAGTGCAGGCACATGTCACATGACATGGGGCAGCTGGGTAATTGACAAAATGTCTAGCCCCATGTCAGATTTCAAAATTGAATATAAAAAAATCTGTTTTCTCTTTTGAGAAATGGATTTCAGTGCAGAATTCTGCTGGAGCAGCACTATTAACTGATTCATTTTGAAAACATTTTTTTCCCATGACAGTATCCCTTTAATACAATTCGAATTTTCAAATAGTTTTTTGGGTGTCAAAATTCACACATTCCAATTTTAATATCCCAATTCAAATATATATTTGAATGTGAGATTTATCACACTTCGGCCATGAAGTTCCATGAAGTTCTAATTCGAATTTTTGCCACCTAAAACCTGCCGAGTAAATTTACAAGTCAATGGCAGAGGTCTGTTGAACCATTTCAATATGTTAATTGACTTCCTGAGATTCAAGCTTTTTTCAGGGGGAAAACTTGATCCAAAGTCGATTCAAAATTTTGGGTCGGGATTATTTAATCAAAACCTCCCATATTAATAAATTCAAATTTATTAGAGTAAAAACAAATTCACATAAATTTGACCTTTGACACACCTAACAAAATCCAAGTTGGTAAACCCCATGTGCACAACTCAACTTTAAGGGGCAGGTTTATTAAGAGTCAAATTGAAAATTCAAATTTGAATTCAAATTTTCAACAAAAATTTATGGTCAAAAATTCGAATTTTGAATTATCCAAACTCAATTTGAGTTTTAATTCGAATGTTGATTTATCACACTCTGGCCCTTTATGAACTCAAATTCCACTAAACGCCACATAAAACCTGCTGAGTTCACGTATAACTAAATAGGAGAGGTCCATTGACCAATTTGGACATGTTAGTAGACCTCCTGACATTTTAGTTCAGTTTAGTTGAATTCGATTTGAATCTGATTCGAGTTTTTAGGTCAGGAATATTCCTCCAAGTTTTAGATATTCTATTTGTTTTATAAATAAACCCCAGTCAAATTTCAAGTACATTGAAATTGAATAGAGTTTAAAAAAATGTGCCTTTAATTAATGTGCCTCTAAATGCCTGGATCTTTACTGTTGCTGAACCTTTAAGTTGGTGCATTAAGTTCAATATACAGAATTTGGCATTTTTAGCCATTTTTGCTTTTAGGGATTAGTTCTCAACTAATGCATATGATTTTAAATAAAGCATCTCTTAGTTTAACAAGTCTACATCCTAGGTATCTGAAGCTACTACTTTAAGGGGCCGATTCACTAAGGGTTGAATATCGAGGGTTAATCCTCAATATTCAACTAGGAATTAAAATCCTTCGACTTCGAGGTCGAAGGATCTAGCGCAGATAGTTCGATCAAGCGATCGAAGGATAATTCCTTCGATCGAACGATAAAATCCTTCAAATTGAACGATTCGAAGGATTTTATTCCAACGATCGAAGGAATTTCCTTCAATCAAAAAAAGTTAGGCAAGCCTATGGGGACCTTCCCCATAGGCTAACATTGACTTCGGTAGCTTTTAGATGGTGAACTAGGGGGTCGAAGATTTTTTTTTAAGAGACAGTACTTCGACTATGGAATGGTCGAATAGTCGAATGATTTTTACTACGAATCCTTCGATTCGAAGTCGTAGTTGTAGTCGAAGGTCGAAGAAGCCCATTCGATGGTCGAAGTAGCCCAAAAAAACCTTCGAAATTCAAAGTTTTTTACCTTCTAATCCTTCACTCGAAGTTAGTGAATCGGCCCCTAAGTCTCAGAGTTGGTGAATTACTGTTATATAGTATACATATACAGACGTGTGGTAGCTAGTTATAATTGAGATCAATAAATAAATCTACAGAGTCACTTAGTTCAGACTTTGTAACAGTTCTGGGGTGGTGAGGAGCTCAGGCCACAACTGATTTTGCTATGGGTTTTCAGTCTAAATTTGGCTTATGCTAAGTAATAACCCCCAAAGATGAATGGATAAGACTGTAAAGGATGATATAGATACATTTAAAGAATCAATGTTGATGGGGGAACAAAGAAATCTGTGCTGATTGGGGGAACTGAGTGCAGATGTTATGCTATTTTTTTGTCAGAGAACGAAAAATAATATTACCAGATGTAGATGTGCTATTCCATCTATTAGTCATTACATATGTTTCGATAATATGCACATAGGACTGCAAAAAAAAAATAGAATCATAAAAAAAATAGAATCACTGACCGCATTGTCTTTCCAACAATAAGACATGTTTATTCCGTGATGTCTGGAGCTTGGCTCTTTTCTTCATTAAAAATAACTAGCCAATAAAACAACATACTCTGCTAATAAGGCATTGTGCATTTCAGTGCTGAAAACATGGAAATAATAAAATACCATGCCTTTTTAGTCCACAAGGCAGCAGCATCATATTTTTTTTTAAGTTCTGCTACAGATATTGTTCTGCATTGGAAGAGCTGGCTGTCACATATGCTCCATTGATCAGGCTACTTAGATTGCTCATTGCTATAAATAGACTTCCCCCAATGTGGGCTATTAATTTAATTGAGTGTCAACTGTGATAGCCTGCCTACTAAGAAAGTGCTCCATAACACTTCATCATTATCACAAATACAAGGAAACTGGGAATTCAAGTGCCAAAGCGCCGGGCTTTGTGAGTTCAATAACAGGTACAAATCACCGGCAGGTGTTCAGTGTTGTTCTACTTAGATATTTATTATGTATACATCGAGGAATTCAACTTAATAAAACAAAATAAAATAAAGCAATACATATAAGACCATGATTCTAATACTATATAATTAGAATCACAGAATTCAGAGTGAACTTTTTTACGGAAAGTTTTTCGTTATTAATATTACTATGTAAGCATTACTGTGTGATGTTTTCATACTGTTAACCTTATGCAACCGATGGATTCATGAGATCCTGTTTAAATTAAATGATAATACATAATGACAGTCAGTCTCCCATTAGGGATTTTTTACTTTTTTAGTTTGAAAATCTGCTGTCTCAGTGACACTAGCAATTTCTGATATTGAGAAAATATATGGACCATCCAGAGGGGGTAGCCTTTACCAAGGTTTAGAGGTCTTCCATTATGTTTTGTTGTAAGCTTCTATAGATTTATGATTAATTTAGACTCAAGTCAGCTTTTACATCTCATGGTATGTAGGAAAAAAAATTCTTATTATCTCTACAAAATAACATAAGGAGTTAAACTATTTTCCCATTTCTTATTTTTGGCTATAAGGACAACCAGAGGTGCTAACTTGCACAGAAATCAGTGGTATCACTAGATGTTACTGGGCCCCACAGCAAATTTATTTCAGGGCCCCACAAATATTCAGAGGTTGTCTTGTTTTACCAATACATATTGCTCATTAACTAGGGCCTTATGGGGCCCCTATACTTCCTGGTTGATTTGAACAGAAAATAACTGTGTCCTCAGGATGGAAAAAAACAGTATTTGTATTGTCAGTTGTTTCCACACAAGTCAAAACAGTCGTATGGACAATTTTAGATATTTTTAAGCCATCTATTTGAGCATTTGAAAGAAATAGTGCTTTCTATGAAGTATGGAAAAAGTGCACACACAAACAATCTCAGTACATTCATTTAGCATCAAACTGGGGGGAGGGGGGTCTGGAGTGGGGCCCACCGGGACTGCTGCCTTAGGGGCCCCCCAGTGTAAAATAAGTATTTGGATTAGCTCACATAAGCTAAGAATAGACAGTTCCCAAATCTGAACATACAGGATCTCATGAATCCATCAATGTCTGTTCAGCAAATAAAAGATTTAGTAGGATAAACTTTTGCAATTGATTCTAACTGATTTGAGGCTTTGAAGAGAGTTATTTTTTGGCTGGCTGAATAATTGGCAGCTTTCCCATGCTTGGCATGAATGTGTGATTTGCTTGGCTAACATCTCTAAGTACTTTTGGTAATTGCTGTACCTATTACCAGTAATAACATTATTCTATGAAATGTTTATTGAATTCATTCATAACTCCCTACTAATTTCCCATAGTTTTGAGTCCAGGTACAGTATGTGCCATTATCTTTATAGATGTCTTGCATGACCTTAAAATGAACTTATTTTATGCTTTGCAACTAGTTTCTGAAAGTTTAAACTTAATATATTTTGTTTTAAATATTTATTTTACCAACTAAGAGGAAAAAGACAGGGTACACCGCATTCTGTATAAAAAGAGGAAAGAGCACATGGTCATTATTAAGGTATTTCCAGTTGCCGCTAGAGACTATGGGGTATATTTATCAAAGAGTGAAGTTAGAGGTCGCCACAGTCCATCACTCTTCATTCAATTCTATAGGATTTTTAAAAGAGTTTTTATCAATGGGTGAAAGTGAAAATTCGTCCTTTGATAAATACGCCTTTCAAAATCCCATAGAAATGAATGGAGAGTTTAAACCTATTGCTTCCTAATTAATCTCCCAGTTCATTAATTGTCAAATCCCCAATTTATCTTTATTGCTGTGTTCCCCTCCTCTGTTCAACTCTACCCATCATCAATCTAACCCTGATGCCCTTTTTCATCTATCTTTACCTCAGGTCATTAATCACTTTTGTCCAGTTCATAAATCTCCTTCCCCAAGTTTTTTACCCAAACCATTATCACTGATCTTTTTTGCTATGCCCTAGTCTGTGAAATATTTACTGGGTAAAATAATGATTTTTAAATCATATTTATTGGTAAAATATGAAATATCTATAAACTTTGAGAATCATAATACATGTTATTCTACAAGATTGTTATCATATGAATTGCATTCCCTTAGTGCTAAAAGAAAATGTATTAGAAGGTGTTTCCTAAAATCATGCATAGACTTCCAGTCCATCTAAGAAGGTGCTTCAATATATCATAAATATGTCTTACTTAACCTATGAATGGGGGGGGGGATCTATGGGCATGTATTCCTAATATCTTCCTCATATAAGCCACAACACCATGCCAGCTGATATAGGTGAGGTAGATAAAGATGAGGCATATTTCACAAAGGCTGTGTTTTGTATAATGGTTTTAAAATATTTCATCCTCCATCCTTTCCTTCAAAAATGGATAAAATTTGAAGACAACATTGTACTGTTTTAACATTTGCATACAGATTTAACAACCTATTGCAGAAAAGCAGACAAAATACATGTTGTTTTCATAATGGCATAGCAGAATCTGGTACAATTTATTGATCTTTGCCCTGAAATTTAAGTGCCAGCTATGGTGACTCTTATGTTGATTAGTTGAACTGGAAAACATAATACAGTAGCATATGACATATGATAACATATGGTATAGCATTTGTCCTGTGCCCAAACTTAAGTGGGGCTCATGACAATTTAATACTGTATAATAATCATTTCAGGTTTTCTGAAGGATATTGGTATGATATTTAACCTATTACAATCCCCAGCTTTTGTAGTTTGTAGATTTATAATCTCCTGAAACCCAAATCCAAACATTCCCACTTTTCCTTATTGTGGCTTAAATGGATCTGCAGTATGACATTCTCTTGCTCTAAAACATTTGTCATCATTGCTGCTGCATTGCAAACCGCTATTAAGATGGTTAAAACTTAAAAGTAAAATAACAAAAAATAAAAAAAATAAGATGAAAACATTTCATGGTGCCTGAAAGTATTATTAAATCTTTTGTAAGTGTAAATAGCTTCATGGATATTGAAAGGTTATCTAGAAAACTGAATTTTCCAGGGAGTTGAATGTAGAACAAGTCTCTTGTGACATTTTACTCAAAACCTTGAAATATAATTACTTCTGAAATACTTATGTATTAGAGAGTTAAGCTTGTAATGTTTATGGAAATGTTTGGAAAAAAAATCTCTAAGAGACAAATGGCAAAACATCAATTTGTGAAAGCCTGGAAGATATGTAGAATCCTAGCTTTTGAGAAATGAAGGATAGAAAACAAAGGGATTTTGAAAGTTTTTACAACTTTTCTTGAACCAGAACTGGGTGCATCACTTAAATATGTTGTGCTTGGAAAATGAGGTTCTACTATCTCCACAAATAACTCATCCTGAAGACATAAGCTGAATTGAGGGATTTATAACAACTATGAAAATAGCTGTTTTAAATGAAATGGATGGATTTCATACAGTACCCAAAAGTCAATTTTATTCTGATACATGATAAAATACGTTTATTCTTTATAGAAAAAAAGGACATCTTTTATTAAGCTTCCCTGGGCTTGTGAAGTGTAATGTATTTGGTGCAAAATATACGTCCATTGAAATGTAATTTCCCGTCATATGCAAATAAGCTAACGCTAGCGTTAATTCGGCAAACAAAGCAAAGTTGCGCTAGCGTGGGCTTATTTACATACAGCGGGAAATTAAATTTCAATGGACGTATTTAAAAACTTCGCCATCGTTCGGCGCCCTGGATGCAACTTTGCATTTTAGTGAATTAGCGTTGTACTGGCGAATTTTCGCCTGGCGAAGTGTGGCGATGTGAGCAATGCCGTCGCTGGTGAATTTCCGCAGGTTAGTGAATTTGCTCCTAAGGATGTAGTGAGATGAATAATGTAAATTACAAAATAAAATAAGTTATTTATGACTAGCTATATTTGAAACAAAATCAACTGGAAGCTGGGCAATTATTGCTATGATTTTTTTTTTTACATTCATTGAAATACCTAGTATGTAAATGATCATAACAAAACTAGAGTTATGGTTTAGGGAAATAATTGTAAACAGCATGGTAATTATATTTAAAAAAATTATATTTGACAGTATTATGCCTTTATGTCTATAAGTACATGCTTTGTATTTTCTTTCAAGAGTCTTATAATTGTTAAAAAGAGATAATCGGCTTTAACTTATTTAAAGGGTCTGGGCCACACAGCAACAACTTTAAATAATTCAAAATTATTTTTTTTTTGTTTTAAATAATCTATTTATGCATATGTTTTCAGATTAAAGTTAAATAAACTACTTAGGGGCAACTTAATCAAAGCTTTCCTGTAGGATTTCCAACTATTTGAACTTTGATGGAATTGATCCAACTTGCTGAATAATTCTACTGGCTTATTCAATTGATTCAATAAATATTGATAAAAGAATATATTCTGAGTCTTCAGGTTTTTTTTATACCAGATCTCCTTTCTCCAAAAACTTTTTCTTTTAAGTAATGTAGCTTTTTATGCAGTAAAAAGACGGTCAGGTCCCAACCTCACATGCAAGTGTTAAAACACAAATTCACTTTGCCTTTGCTTTTTTCTTGTGACCTCCCTCCATCTGTCAAATTCTATTTAATGAAAAATCCAACACATTAGCCCAATTAGAATTACTGATGCAATTCAGTCAGCTATGTATGTTTAATCTTAAGTAGTTTAAAACTTCTCACTGATGGAGTAGTACTTTCTTCTTTCAAGCTTCAACTATAGAGTAAAATGTGGAAAAATATGTACCTTTATTTATTTGCTTGTTGGAAATGTTTAATCACGGAACCTAAACAACCTAAAAGCATTTAGGAAAACTATGAACAGCATCTGGAGTCTACCATAGTTATCCTGAAGCCTGACTAAATAAATTTGGAGAGAATATAGGAAATATTTGAAGGAGTCAAGTCAAGCCTGCTGTTTTAATCTTTAGTTTTTTTTATAAAAAGGCCTTTTCAAAATTTAGGGGCATATTTATTATGCTGTGTAAAAAACAGTGGGATAGTACACCATAGATCACCAGGCTTCGCTGTGTAAAAAAAAAAAGGAGATTTTTTTTTACACGTTTCTTCTTAGAGTGACTGCAGCCGAAGGCAATGTAAAATAACAGTGTCAAATCTGGCGTTTACATGGAGTAAAGTTAGAAAAACCTGTTTTTTTCAGTTTTTTTCGTTTTAAACAGCATAATAAATATGTCCCTTACAGTATGCATACACCTTGATATATTAAGTATTATCATTGCTTCCCTTCTTTAGTGGGGTAATGGAAGTTTTAGAATCAAATTTTTCAAAAAAGCTGCAAGTGGCAAGTAACTAAAATGTAAAACCAAAATATCACATTCAGTCAAGAATTGAACAGGCTGCAGCTTTAATTCAAGGTAAGAATACATTATTTTAACACATGCAAATAACATATGAGCATAATACTAATACCTTCTGGGCTACCTGTCAACCAGTCGTCCAACCTCAACGTGGTCAAGTGGGTAAGGAAATCTAGGCAACCAACTGTCATATTATAATCCAAAAAAAAAAAATCTCTATATTCATGCTGTCAAAAAAGTCCATTTATGATATCATATCATATATGAAATACTCTGCTGCATGCTCATTCATGCCATCCTAAGAACTTGATAGGTGGAATACCAGTGGGACAGTTCCTTAGACTGAGAAGGAACTGTTCCACTGACAGAGAATTCTATGACCTAGCAAGAGATATGATTAAGAGAGAGAGTCTATGATAAAACCAACATTAACAAGGCCTTTTTGAGAGCAGCTAATATGGATAGGGATAAACTTTTGGCCCCCAAAAATAAGAAACAAAATAGACATTTATGATAAGGTATCTTTTATTATGAGATACAGCAGACAGTATAAAATAGTTCAAGTTGCAAAAAAATGTCTTCCTATTCTGTACACAGATGTGGATTTTTTTGTAACTTTAAACCATGGGGTGAGGCGAGAAGTATATTGGATCTTTTACTTAGAGACACTGCTGCCATTAGGAATGAATTTTGATGTGACCTGCTTTGTATAATGGATATGTAGACAACTTGTACTTGATATACATTGATGACAGTTATAATGTTTTTATATTTGTTCTAGTTTTGCCCCTGAACATGGATCTTTCAGAATCAGATAGGTGCAATGATCTTATAGTCGAATGGGCTGGTCTGGAGTACCATAATGAGGTGTTGATTCAATAATGAAAATTGGTTTTACTGATGGAAGTTTTTTTTTTGAAAATGTATATATATGTATATGGACATGTGTTTTGTCTTTTGGAATTGCTATGATTAAGTGCTAGGTAAGCATGAAACTTGTTAGGCTCCATGTGGGGTCATGTATTTTAATATGATATAATAAATGAACTTTTAGAACAGCATGATTATAGAAAAAAAATTCAGTTTGTAATGTGTTACCTCTTTTGGCTCCATCATGCTCAGTTTTTGTAATTTATGCTTATTATAGATAGTGATGGGCGAATTTATTTGGCGGCAAATATCCACGTTTCGCCGCCAGCAAATACATTTGTGAAATTGTCGAAAAATTTTGCGTACTTCAGTGTAATTCAGAGTACTGACGCCAGCGTATTGACGCCAGCAAATTCAAAATGCGTCAAACTAGTGTGACAACTCTTACTACCAATACTGACCATGGCAACCGCAACTTGTCAGATAACCCCTCTGGAGAGAGAGAGATGATAAGATATAATTTTTTGGATAAATAAATCCTTTTTGCCTTGTTGAATTCCTGAAATTATATACTGGACTGTAATAAATATTTTGTTGGTCATGAAGCATTTCCAGGGACATTCATCTTCTAATAATGATAATTTAATAAATTTGATTATTAATATTATTATAAATAATAATAATAATAATTATTCCAATACGAGTAGTGATTAGGGGTGCACCATTACCTGCAAATGGAACAACCATTTCGATTGTTCAACTGCATAATTTATTTTTAGACTGTTTTTAATTAAATTTGATTGCCTGCTTCCACACTATTTATTTTACTGGAGTTTCAAAGCACTTTCCCAGTTATAATATTCCCTTGATAGTTGTTCATTATTAACTGCTTCTTAAAATGGCTGTTCCCAACTCTCATTTTATCAATATTTAAATAACAGTGTTTCTTTAACGTAAAATTTTGAGTGTTGCATAACCAGTAGGCAGTCAGCTGCCAGTGCACTTGGTTTCATGTTGTGTTATCAAAGTAATACATTCAATGGAAAAGTGCTCTGTTTTTATATTTCAATTCAAACAATGACTATGAACACAAATTGTGGCAATATTTCAAGGTAGCAGTAATCAATGAATTTGCCAAGAACTTTGTGACTTACTGCTTTTATGAGCACATTTTCCTAACAGCTAATTAATCATAGCAATACAACCAACAAGAAAAACAAATAATTGAACTGGGCCATAAAACTCTCAATAGAAACATTACTCAAGAATCTTTTAGGCTGCAAAACATTATACTGTGCCAGTTAAAGGATAAACCAAGGAAGTATAGAGGCTTTTAAATGGTAATTACAGAATATATCAGAGTAAAGCAGATCTGTCTGAAATTATGTTAGAATAAATAGTTTGTGCAAAGTTTACAGGTAATTTAGATTTTAAAGTGACAGTGAGACGTTATAGGAATGTGTCACTACAACTATAAACTCATTCAAGGTATTAAGAACTGAAAGATTACCACCTTCTGCTCACCCTTTACAGCAATGTTCAGCTTGGGTTGGGTCAAACACATGAACAAAACAATGGTCCAGCCTATCTGAGAAGGCATGATAAAGACACATTTATGTAAAAACATGCATCACTTTATGATGATGATAGTGATTTTGTATTATTTTTACTACACATTTATATAATGGCAATATATGCTGCAGTGCTGTGCAATATACAGTACTTAAACATAATGTGAAAACATGGATTTAATTTCAGTTATTAAATCCACAAATAGGCAAAATCAATCCACTGCTAATGAAAGCAGTGAGAAGGAGACCTAAAAAATATATATGATGTGATCATTTTATGATGTGGTAAGTAAGATTCTGGACAGTGGGGGGGCAGTAGATGTGATCTATTTGGATTTTGCCAAAGCGTTTGATACTGTGCCCCACAAACGACTGCTTTATAAACTAAGGTCTATTGGGCTTAATAAAGTCGTTTGCACGTGGATAGGAAACTGGCTACAGGATCGGGTACAGAGGGTGGTTGTTAATGGGACATTCTCTACTTGGAGTAAGGTTCTTAGTGGGGTCCCCCAGGGCTCAGTATTGGGTCCACTTTTATTTAACTTGTTCATTAATGACTTAGGGGAGGGTGTTGTAAGTAATGTATCGGTGTTTGCAGATGACACAAAATTATCCAGCCCAATTAATTCCATCCAGGATGTGGCATCCTTGCAACATGATCTTGACAAACTGGCAATCTGGGCAGCTAAGTGGCAAATGAGATTCAATGTTGATAAATGTAAAGTCATGCACCTGGGATGTAAAAATATTCAAGCCACTTATACCCTTAATGGGACTGCACTAGGCAAATCCATTATGGAAAAGGACCTTGGAGTCCATGTAGATTATAAACTTGGCTGTAGCAAGCAATGCCAGACAGCAGCATCAAGGGCAAATAAGGTCTTGAGCTGTATTAAAAGGGGCATAGAGTCAAGGGAGGAGGGGGTCATTCTTCCACTGTATAGAGCACTTGTAAGGCCCCATCTAGAATATGCCGTACAGTTTTGGTCTCCATCACTCAAACAGGACATTATTGAATTAGAGAGGGTACAGAGAAGGGCAACTAAGCTGGTAAAAGGTATTGAAAATCTTAGCTATGAGGAAAGACTGGCACAATTGGGGATGTTCACGCTGGAGAAGAGGCGCTTAAGGGGTGATGTGATGACTATGTATAAATATATAAGGGGATCATATAATAATCTCTCTAATGCTTTATTTACCAGTAGGTCTTTCCAGCTGACACGAGGTCACCCATTCCGATTAGAAGAAAAGAGGTTCCGCCTAAATATTCGGAGGGGGTTTTTTACAGTGAGAGCTGTGAAGATGTGGAATTCTCTCCCTGAATCAGTTGTACAGGCTGATACATTAGATAGCTTTAAGAAGGGGTTGGATAGCTTTTTAGCAAGTGAGGGAATACAGGGTTATGGGAGATAGCTCAAAGTACAAGGTGATCCAGGGACTAGTCAGGAGTCAGGAAGGAATTTTTCCCCCTCTGAGGCAAATTGGAGAGGCTTCAGATGGGTTTTTTTGCCTTCCTCTGGATCACCTGGCAGATAGGTAGTTAAAAAAAAACTTGATGGACATGTGTCTTTTTTCAACCTTACTTACTATGTTACTATGTTACTATGTTACTATGCAAAGAAATTTGAGAATTCAGATTCAGTCTTGGGGGCAGGTTTATCAGCATTCTCATTTTAGTGGTTTTAGAGCTTTTTGAAACTATGAATTCCAGGTAAAGTTGTTGTTCCTTGTTAGCCAGTCACAGGGCAAAATAAATAAATAAATTGGTGTAAAGGTAATACCTTTATTGACTAACTAAGATAATCATAGCAAGTTTTGGAACATTTCCGTTCCTTTTTTGAGCTGAATATTCAACCAGAAAACCTCTTAAAATCTAAATTGATTCAAGTGTTAGTAATTAGAACCCTTAATATAGAGACAGAATATATATATATATATATATATATATATATATATATATATATATATATATATATATATATATATATATATATATATATATACATACACACATACACACACATAAACTTTAGTGTCTGTGTCCTTGATCAAGGTCCCATGGTGACCGAAATACTGGATTACGATGACATATGCTATTAAGTGGGTCTTTTTCGTAGAAGTCAATAATAATGCAATAGATGTGCTTCAAGGGACTGATTATTTGGCCAAACTAAAATTGTACTTGATATATAAATTTAATTAAACTTAAATACTATACTAATTGACCCCTTAGAACCCAGTGAAAGTCTAAAAACTGTGTTTTCAATTACAATATCCCCCCCCCATTGTGTTCAATTATATATCTGTTTCATTCTTTTTATTTGTAACTGGAACAGAACATTGGCAAATGGCGAAAAGGAAGGAAGAGCACAGCGGAGTTGGATTTCTTTCTGTCAGGAAGCTCCCTGGAGAGGACGAATGTCTTATCCACATGCAAGGACAAGATTTCACCCACTGAGTTTCCATTTTCATGAAAGTACACAAGAATGGTCCTGCTGCACACAAGCTGCACTTAATTTAGAAACTCTGTAAAAATAGATGCATTAATTCAAGAGCTAAATGATCAGAAACTGTCAAGAAGCAAGAAGTAGCTGAAGGATGCCCACAAGCAAATACAAAAATATAGTTGGATATAGGCTTTATAATGCTAATGTCCCAGCATTCATGTCTACATAAGGCATTTATTTTTACATATACAATCTGGGCAATGCAACAAAATAAAATTTTATATATATATATATATATATATATATATATATATATATATATATACAATGAAAATGTCACATATACTGTATTATAAATTACAGTTTTCCTGAAATTTTTATTCATTTCTAGTTACCAGCTGCCATTCACTGCATAAAGGAAGTGTGTATTTTCTTTTTAATTTGTGTTCTTGGATTATTATCTAATTATGCTGATGCATTTTGTCAGGGTTGTTCATTCCACTGGCCTATCAAAGATAATGATTCAGGGATGGTGCAAGGTTTGTCTTAACAACACCTGTACTGTAGGTTAAAAGATTATTTATTATATACTTTTTTTTTGAAAATTACCTCCTTTAGCTGCAGCACACAACCTTCCTACTAAATCTCCCAGAATTCCTCAATGTATGGGTCTCTCCAAACCTGCACATACAATCCCATGTCTTCCTTCTCTTAGTTTCTACAGCTGGATTACGTACAGATACATCAGAGAACCACACCATTAGCTTCTTGCAATAGGATAAAGTACCTAATTCTGTAAATGTCTCTTTCTATGAGTCCCCTGAAGCAAAGACTTCCATGTTTAAATTCAATTCCAGTTTAAAGAGGACCTGTCACACAATTCCAGATCCTATTTTATGATGATAGTCAAGGAAACTAAGGGGCAGATTTATCAAGGGTCGAATTTCGAAGTGGAAAATACTTCGAAATTCATCCATCGAATTGAATACTACGAAATTCGAAGTCAAATTCGTAGGATTTTTTGCATCGTACGATCGTATTCCGATCGTAGTCCGATTGTATGATCCGAATGATTTTATCGTACGATCGTACGATTTTCCTTCGAATACAAAAAACTTAGAAATAAGCTTTGGAAGGTCCCCATAGGCTAACATAGCACTTCGGCAGGTTTAAGTTGGCGAAGTATTGAAGTCAAAGTTTTTTAAAGAGACAGTACTTCGATTATCGAATGGTCGAATAGTCAAACGATTTTTACTTCGAATTGAAGTAAAATCGAAGTCGTATTATCCTATTCGATGGTCTCAGTATCCAAAAAATTACTTCGAATTTTGAATTTTTTTACTTTCCAAAATTCCCTAGAATTCACTTCAACCCTTGATAAATCTGCCCCTAAATGTCACTTACACTATGTAAATTATTTCTATAGTGTTTCTTTTAGTCATGGAATTTACAATCACCTCAAGCAGGCAGACGCCATTTTGTGGACACTGTTATTAAGATAAGCTTTGCATTATTCCAAAATCGTGTTTATGCAAGGTACGGATGTTTAAATAGAAAAAAATATTTGGGTTGCATGTTTAATTTGAAAAGGACTTTTATTTTACAGTTTTTTATGTCTGGGTGACAGGTCCCCTTTAACTCTAGCCACAGTGAATTCCTCAGAGGAACCATATTCAATAAAACTTTTCCAAAGCCTACCAGTATATAAAGTAAATGGACATTAAAAATCATATATATGTGTCTATACATTGGCAGATACAGACTCTAAGGTTTGCTTGCTTAACTATACATACGGTACATTTATCTCTTTGCAATGGCATAAACTTTTGTTCAGACAAAATATGTGAAGATAGAACCATAGGGTATTTATAAAAAATGTCAAAGAACACTAATTATCAGCAATCTTTCATGTTGCATTAAACCTTTTACTCTTCCATTTTTCATCCACTCTTATTCTAATTTTCTTCTTAAATACCTATATTTGCCACTGGTTTACCCACTATAAAGGGCATGCAGTTAAGATAAAAGCTAGTAGTATGACATTGCCTAAGCCTATCATTACAAGAACTTTTAGTTTTTAGTGTAATTTTGTACTTTTACAGTATTGATATATTGACTAATATCAATGACAGTCTTGTAGGTGCTTAAGTGGTGGTGAATGATCCATTGCCCTCAACTTTCATCCATTATAAGCAAGAAAAGTAAAATTGCAGACTGTTATATTTCGCTGTGTTTAGTTTATTCATGACTCAAAAGCATTGGAGTCAGTTCTAATCGTTTGTTTACTAGGTTCAGTAAAAGAAGTGCAATGTAAATGTTTTAAAGAGCAACTAAATTTGAGCTTCTCCAAGCAAAAACTATTAAGAGACTATTGATGTACTCAATTATTTCCCATTATGTCGTACTAAATGAATATTTATTCCATAGGTAACTCTACTGTGGATAAAAAAAGCAAAATGTGACTTACTAGGAGACGAGGCTGTGAGCTGCAGTTTGCACAGGTACCAACATTCTGTCAGTCGGATGATTTCCAAAGAATTGCTTGATTAGAAAAAGGATACTAGATTTATTACACCTGAAAGAGAATATTGCACAGATTATCTATGGGAAATGCCACTTTAGAATGATTACAGGTATAAAACAACAGAGAATAATCAGTGAAATTAAAGTAAAAAACAAAAAAGTAATTCATAGGATACAATTAGTGATGGGCGAATTTGGGGTGTTTCGCTTTGCCGAAATTTCCAGCGAAATGGCGAAAATTCGCAAAACGCCGCCGGTCCCCAGCATCCATATTTGGACGTCGGAGCACATTCGCCATTTTTTTGACCCATCACTAGATACAATGTTCATTTAGAGAAAATAACCAGAAGGATGTGCATTCAGGATGATTAAGTAAGGATGGGGCACTACTGGGTCCATTTCTAAACAGTAGAAAAGCTTGGTTTATTAAGTATGGATGAAAAGAATCAACAGGTTATTGAATTAGTCACAAGTAAAACATTTTTATTTGATGCTTTAAATAAAATTTGGTGTTAAAACAATAATATCATATTGCTGAAGGGAAAAAAAATGTTTCACCCAAGTAGAAATCACTTTTAATTGAAGTAGCAAAGCGTATGGTGCAGAAACCAGTCATGAATATGTGCGGACTTATTATAATTTTTACAGTTTCAATGGCACAATGAATAATGATTATAGACATTAAAATTCAGTCTTTTCTAGTCATGTATATAGTCTTATTTATTTAAAGTCTCTTGATAACGGCATATAAAGGACAATTATGATTTTCAAATTGAATATCACACATGGCTAAAATGGGGAAGTTGCTCATCTTAGAAATGCAGCATCCCTGCGTTTAAATTAACAAAATATTTGAACGCTGATACTGTGTATTAGAAGTGATTGACTGAATGATATTTAGGACAGAGGTAGCCTCTATGGGTTTCTGTTTGTATTTGTACTTAAGCAGTAGAAAATGTGTTTTTCAGTCTTACACAATATGCCACATTACCCCTTTACCCTCATCAAGGAAGCGAAAACACATCACAATTAAAAAAAAAAACAAATAGATCCATAGCAACTAATACCAAAAGGTTTTCAGACTGTGCTGAATTGAGTACTGGATAAATTGGGAGACGGTGTGATCCACTTGTCAGTTCTTAAAGTGATACTGACACTAAAAAATTTCTTTTCAAAATATTAATCTACATTAAGGGGCAGATTTATCAAAGGCCGAGGTGAATTTTCGAATGAAAAAAGTACGAATTTCGAGCTATTTTTTGTGTACTTCGACTAGAGGATAGTCCCAATTAGATTCGAAAAAAATTCGAATATCGAAATTTATCATGTATCGTCTCTTAAAAAATGTAACTTCGAACATTTGCCATCTAAAACCTGCCAATTTGCTGTTTTAGCCTATGGGGGGACTTCCCAGAACCTATTTAGAGTCAATCGAAAACTTTGAATCGAATTCGATCTAATGCGCTATTCCTTCAATTTGTACGATTCTAATTCGGCAAATACGGACCTATTCAATCAAAAACAGACCTATTCGACCAAAAAAAAAACTTCAACTTAATTTCGGTTTCTGTTTTTGAATTCGAATTTCAAAGTTTTTTCAATTCGAAATTTGACCCATTGATGTATGTATGCCTACTTTTTTAAATTTTGTATTCAATAAATATTGATTTTTAACATTGAATAGAACATTTTGGAGTATAATTTTTTGTAACTTGATATTTGGGCCCTTGTGGACTGGGGGCTATATTCCAAGAGACTTTGGCCATTTGAGACTGGCCTTATAGACTGCAGTTTTTGATCGTTATCAGTATTGGACCTGATGGCATACACCCTGCGTTCTTACAGAGCTTAGTTCAGTTTTAGACCAGCCCCTATTTCTGATTTTCAGATTCACTTTCATCTGGTATGGTACCTATGGATTGGAGAAAAGCTGAATATTCGGAAGGTTGTTTTTTACATTGAGAGCTGTGAAGATGGGGAATTCTCTCCCTGAATCAGTTGTACAGGCTGATACATTAGATAGCTTTAAGAAGGGGTTGGATGGCTTTTTAGCAAGTGAGTGAATACAGGGTTATGAAACATAGCTCATAGTACAAGTTGATCCAGGGACTAGTCCGATTGCCATTTTGGAGTCAGGAAGGAATTTTTTCAACCTCTGAGGCAAATTGGAGAGGCTTCAGATGGGTTTTTGCCTTCCTCTGGATAGACTGGCAGTTAGGCAGGTTAAAAAAAGTTAAAAGGTTGAACTTGATGGACTTTTTTCAACCTAACTTACTACGTTACTATGTTATATATATATGTGTATATATATGTGTGTGGAGAGAGCGAGAGAGAGAGAGAGAGAGAGAGAGAGAGAGAGAGAGAGAGACTCTGCACTCAACCCATTATCAATATATTTTGTGCATACTGCTACTGAAAAATGCCTTACCCTTTAAGCAAAACAGGGATTGTTTGTCCATATATTGCAATATACAGTATTTAAGCTGGCCAACTACGTGTGTATACTGTATGTATATATATATATATATATATATATATATACACACACATACATACAGGTATTATACAGGTATTATACAGGTATCAGACATGTTATCCAGAATGCTCGGGGCTTTGGGTTTTCTGGATAACGAATCTTTCTGTAATTTAGATCTTCATACCTTAAGTCTACTAGAAAATCATGTAAACATTAAATAAACCCAATAGGGTTGTTTTGCCTCCAATATAAGGATGGATTATATCTTAGTTTGGATCAAGTACAAGGTACTGTTTTATTATTACAGAGAAAATCAATCAATCGAACAGCAATATATGTTATGACTGCACCCAGCCACTTTGGGTTTTTTGTAATATGAGTGCCGACTAATTTTTATGCTATATAAATATATATGTACACGTTATTAAATATATATAAGTTGCCTTGCCACTTTCAGAGGTCATATTTCTCTACTCATTGACTACAACTCCTTTTCTTCACACTATTTTATTCATCTGGGATTAATCCCTGCTTGTACTCCAACATGTAAAAGGTCCACTGCTAAGGTCTATCTTCTTAACACATCTAATACAAACACAAGTCTTTTTCTAAAACAGTTTTCTTGTGCTGAATTCTCTCTCTAGAATAAACACGGTACACTTTGTATGCCAGGCTCTGGCATATATCCAGTATATTAAGACAGCAGACCTACAAGTAATTGTTGAAATATGTGTCCTGTTGTTTATATTGTGGTTTGGCATTATGGCTGTTTTTATAACTGTTAATGCACATATTGTTTCAGTAAAAACATATTTACAGTCACCATAGTTTTTATCACAATTAGCTTCAGTCTCGTTTAAAATAAGAAGCCATTCACAAAGTTATTGAATTTTAAAGGCAATACGATTATCAATGTCTGAGGTTTAATTGTGTGTGTTTTTAATTGGCAAACTACAGTGTGTTTACTGATCCAACAAACCAACATTTTTTTTGTTAATGCAATGTTCTTAAATGGCTTTTATTTATTTATTTTTTAAACAACTATTTATGCAAATATTTTGACTTTGCATATTTGGTTTAACGCTGTTTTAGAAAAGTCATACTTTTATTATCACAGCCCCATAATTTATACCATCATGAAAAATGAAGGTCACACATACTAAACGATGTTAAGTATTAAGGGATTTTCTGGCTCTTGGATGAAATTAGCTATAAGGTCCATTAAAGTCTGCCATTGTTTCTAAAAGTCTGGCACTCTAGACTACTAATTCAGCAATGTGATTTAGCATGAACAGAGATTTTCGGGAAGGGAAATCAAAGGATTAACGTAGGCTTCCATTTGTCAATCATTGCAAATTGAATAAATTACTACATTGCCAAAGGCACTGGCAGTGGTAGAACAGAGCTTCAGTAGCTTAACATCTAATCAGCTTGGCTTCTAATATTGTCAGTGCTGCAGCAAAATGTAAAACTGTGGATTTTTCAAGATCTGTGTAGAAGGTATATATCTGGATACACTTTAAGCTAAAAATATGTACAGTACATCTGGACCTAGCAGACAAGAGAATAAACATAAACAGGGCCGGAACTAGGGGTAGGTAGGGTTGCCACCTTTAAAAAAATCTTCACCGGCAGGTGGATGGGGAGGGTTAAAAGGGTGGGTTGTGACACAAAAGGGGGCGGGGCCATGACGCACTATTGGCTATGCACGCGTTTGGCAAAAAGCCCAGGAAAAAAGGTTAGTTTTGAGCAGGCTGGGGGCAGGCCACGGGCTTTTTTTTAGGTTTATTACAAATTTACCGGCAGCTACATTGCCGGTAAATTTGTAATACCGGCCCTGGCCTTGGCTGGTGTTTTACTGGCTAGGCCGGTAAAATACCAGCCGGGTGACAACACTAGGGATAGGCAGAGTAGGCACGTGCCTAGGGCACAAAGCTGGGGGGGCGCCAGGCACGTACCTGCTCAGTCGCCTACCCTATGCCCGGTCCCGTCTCTACCAGACTGCCGTTTCTATCCTCTGTGTAAATGTGTTTCTGCGCTATTGAGCGCGCACTCAGCCGGCCCGTGGCCGGCCAGGTTGCCTAGGGCACCTGCCTGGGTTGGCCCGGCTCTGAACATAAAATAGGTATTAGTGTATAGAGCGACTACAATTTAAGTTAAGGACTATATGGTATAAGTATGTTCCCAAGGTCAAAAAGTTACTTTTATAACATACATATCTATGCAAGTTGCCCATATGTTTGGCTGTTCTTTTGTGTGGATTGTGTAAAATATTATATATCTTTATTTTGAAGCTTTGGTCTCTTTGGTTTAGGGGAAGTAATTTCTGCAGATTAGAGTCTGTCCTTTATAAACTGCAAGAGCTGTGGAAACTGTACTATATTACTGCATTGCTCATATGGTAAAATAAATATGGGCAGTATTCTATAAAGAATTATAATTATTTTGGATTTTTTAGCATTTATATTTGTTCCATTATGTACTTATAATAGTATAATATAAAAGCAGTAGAAAATTCATATTTTTAACAAAATGCTTGTGATTGTGAAATGTTTAAACAGAGAATTGAAAAGGAAATCACAAAAATGAATACATTTGATATCATTAAAGAAAATGGAGGAGAAGAAATAATACCTTTTTCAAATGAAGAATAGTGATGGGCGAATTTATTCGCCAGGTGCGAATTCGCGGCGAATTTGCGCGATTCGCGCCGAGCGAATAAATTCGCTAAACGGCCGCGAAAATTCGCGGTAAAAATTCGCAAAAAATTTCACAAAGTTTTCGCCGTTTCGCGCGAAATTCGCGAATTTTTCGGCGAAGCGAAATGGCGCAAATTCGCCCATCACTAATGAAGAAAAAAAGGGAAGCAGAAAGTGAAGGGTATAAAAAGGTGAGTAGGGAGATTAAAAGGAGAAAGGAATATGAAGAATATTAACAAATTGAAGAAAAAAAGAATTACGAAATTAAGATAAGCAGAAAGCACATATGAAGTTAGAAGTAATAAAAAAGGATAGAGATATACAGTACATAAATATACTGTATATAACAGCCCCCCAACAATAAAACAATGAACTGAATAGTAATCACTCTGTATTCTTTGTCTACTGATTAAAGCAAACCTGAAATCATAAAGCTTTTGATTTTATTCAGAAGGTCAATATTTATTTTTTACCACATCTGCCAATTACTGTATTATAGGGGGCAATCACAATGCCCCATGCAGTGTGCAATGTGCAAAAAACAAGGCCACAATTGGCCATTTTTTTGCACTTTAGCTGCGTAGGGTGTGGTGTTTATGCAAATGGCCTATAGATGTCACTGTGTTCATACTTATACTGTGCATACTTTGTGGTATCTTAAAAGTGAAAGTTACTGTTGTGTAATGCCTGCATGACTCTGCTGATAAAGCACTGTTATACTCTCCTCATCTTCGGCTACCCAAAACATAACAAATGGCGTCAAGGATGGCTCTTCTACCTCTGCAGCAGTCTGCACCTTTTCTTCCAAACCCTGGTGAGCCTACCATACATTTTACTGCTTGGATCCGTATGTTTGAAAATTACATTATTGCTGCTGACCAAGGGGGGATTTCTGCTTCTAGAAAGCGTGCTTTACTTATTCACTGCCTGGGAGCAGAGGGACAGCTTATATTCTATACATTACCATTACCTGATGATACTTATGAAACTGCTCTTACTACTATAAAGAACTTTTTTTGTGCCAAGAGTAAATGTGATTGCTGAAAGATATAAATTCCGCCAACGTGGACAACGTAATGGCGAATCCACAGAACAATTTGTAGCAGCTTTGAGAGAGCTGTTTGTTACCTGTGAGTTTGGGAATCTAACAGATGAAATGCTAAGAGACCAAATAGTGGAAAAAAACAAACTCACCTCTCATTAGAGAGAGACTGCTCCTAGAGCAGGATTTAACCCTTGCAAAGGCTATTACAGTTGCTAGCCAAATTGAAACTGCAGTGGCAGAGGCTAAAATTCTCAGTCAGGGAACTGATGGGAATGTACAGATTGTGAATTCAACACTGTGGCCTAATATTGCACAGTCACAGGCAAAATACAGTGTAAAGGAAAGGGATTCACCTACACTGCAAAACCGTGCAGCAAATACAAATAGAAAATACTGCTTTCACTGTGGCTCAACACAACACACTACAAATCATGTTACATGTCCTGCAAAAGCTTTACAGTGTCACAAATGCACAAAAGTAGGACATTTTGCTAAGATCTGCCATAGTTCTGCTAAAGATGTTCATGAAGTCACTACTACAAAATGTCACAGTATTAAGTGTGGATAAAGCTGGTACATTTATTCCAGACACGTTAATATGCATTGTCAGTGTCAATACTGCTTCGGCTGACAAAGGGCACTCCATTAACCTGATGCTTGATAGAGGTTCAGCTGTTTCTATACTACCAAAGGATATTTTCTTGAAATACTTTGCAAACGATCCACTTGTTGCACCTGTCCTGAAACTGGTCAGTTACTTAAAGGATCCAATCCCTGTGCTTGGTTGCTTGCCAGTGACTGAACAATTTGAATCAAATACTGCAAAATTACTTTTACATTGTGAATAAGGGTACTGCTATACTTGGAAGGGATCTCTTTGCTGCATTAAACCTACAATTAGTTGATGGTCTCATTACTACAGCACCAGTGCCTGCCACACAGCCAGTGTCTAAAATTTCACCACAAAGCAACACTTCACGGGCTGTGCAAAGAACTTTGTACACAAAGTTAAGTTGAGACCAGATGTAAAACCAATACCATTTCCTGATTCAGCATGGGAAAAACTTGCTATTGATATTGTGGGTCATTTTACAGATGCTGCTATATACTGCAGATTTGCTATAACCTTGATAGACTATTACAGTAAATTGCCTGACATTGCATTTGTTTCTCCTAACATCAGCTACTGTAATAACATTTCTGTCTACAATCTTCAGCAGAGAAGGTAATCCAAAGGAGTAAATATCAGACAACAGACCACAGTTTGTCTCATATGAGTTTGAATCCTTTCTGAGAGAGAGGAATATTGTGCATAGGAAATCTTCAGTGTATTACCCACAAGCAAATGGAGAAGTCGAGCGATTCAACAGAAGTCTGAAAGAAGCACTACAGACAGCAAATCTTCCTGGGAAATCTTGGAAAGTATTTACAACAGAGTTCCTACATAACTACAGAGCAGTGCGCCATGCAACAACCCAATCATCTCCATGGCAGACAGATGCGCACTAAGTTACATGTTGTAGACATCAAACTTCCACAAAATACTGTGCCTACAAAATCGTCTACTGCTGACGTTGTGAAACATCAACAAGCCAAATGCAAGGCTTATACTGACAGACAACGTGGTGCCAGAGAAGTACACTTTCAACCTGGATCTTTAGTCACAATAAAGAAACCAGGAATAGGGATGTAGCGAACGTCGGAAAAAAAGTTCGCGAACATATTCGCGAACTTGCGCAAAAATGCGAGCGGTTCGCGAACGGTTCGCGAACCCCATAGACTTCAATGGGAAGGCGAACTTTAACATCTAGAAAAGACATTTCTGGCCAGAAAAATGATTTTAAAGTTGTTTAAAGGGTGCAACGACCTGGACAGTGGCATGCCAGAGGGGGATCAAGGGCAAAAATGTATCTGAAAAATCTGCCTGTGTGTGCTTGGAAGAGATAGTGTAGGGGGAGAGCTGTTAGTGATTTCAGGGACAGATGATAGTAAGTTTGCTGGCTAGTAATCTGCTTGATACTGCTCTGTATTGGAGGGACAGAAGTCTGCAGGGATTTGAGGGACATTTTAGCTTAGGTAGCTTTGCTGGCTAGTAATCTACTGTTCTCTTTAAACAACTGCCATACGTTGACCTTGTAGGCATTGTTTGCCCAGTTTTTTTGGACGCAGCCACTGAAGCACAGTTGCCAGAAAAAATATGCCATATAAATGCTGAAAATAGTCATTTTTCGCCATACGTTGACCTTGTAGACATTGTTTGCCCAGTTTTTTTGGACGCAGCCACTGAAGCACAGTTGCCAGAAAAAATATGCCATATAAATGCTGAAAATAGTAATTTTTTGCCATACGTTGACCTTGTAGACATTGTTTGCCCAGTTTTTTTGGTTGCAGCCACTGAAGCACAGTTGCCAGAAAAAATATGCCACATAAATGCTGAAAATAGTCATTTTTTGCCATATACGTTGAGTCAACGTATGGCAAAAAATGACTATTTTCAGCATTTATATGGCATATTTTTTCTGGCCTCTGTGCTTCAGTGGCTGTGGCCAAAAAAACTGGGCAAACAATGCCTACAAGGTCAACGTCGTTGACCTTGTAGGCATTGTTTGCCCAGTTTTTTTGGCCACAGCCACTGAAGCACAGAGGCCAGAAAAAATATGCCATATAAATGCTGAAAATAGTCATTTTTTTGGTCGCAGCCACTGAAGCACAGTTGCCAGAAAAATTATGCCATATAAATGCTGAAAATATAAATTTTTTTGGTTGCAGCCACTGAAGCACAGAGGCCAGAAAAATGATGCCATATAAATGCAGAAAATATGCATTTTTTTGGTCGCAGCCACTGAAGCACAGTTGACAGAAAAATTATGCCATATAAATGCTGAAAATATAAATTTTTTTGGTTGCAGCCACTGAAGCACAGAGGCCAGAAAAATTATGCCATATAAATGCAGAAAATATGCATTTTTTTGGTCGCAGCCACTGAAGCACAGTTGCCAGAAAAATTATGCCATATAAATGCTGAAAATAGTAATTTTTTTGGTTGCAGCCACTGAAGCACAGAGGCCAGAAAAATTATGCCATATAAATGCTGAAAATATGCATTTGTTTGGTCGCAGCCACTGAAGCACAGTTGACAGAAAAATTATGCCATATAAATGCTGAAAATATAAATTTTTTTGGTTGCAGCCACTGAAGCACAGAGGCCAGAAAAATTATGTCATATAAATGCAGAAAATAGGCATTTTTTTGGTCGCAGCCACTGAAGCACAGAGGCCAGAAAAAATTAAACCAGTAGGGTTTGCACCCTAGTTTGTAACGGTGGCGGAGGGAGGAGGAGGACGCTAAAGGACAGCTGTGTGTGGAGTCATGAGGCTTGAAGAGAAGGACAGCTGCATAGAAGTCAGAACAAGTCTTCCGGCGTGCAGTAACCCTCCGAGATCCACCCCTCATTCATTTTAATAAAGGTCAGGTAATCGACACTTTTGTGACCTAGGCGAGTTCTCTTCTCAGTTACAATCCCTCCTGCTGCACTGAAGGTCCTTTCTGAGAGCACACTTGAGGCTGGGCAAGACAAGAGGTTCATGGCAAATTGTGACAGCTCTGGCCACAGATCAAGCCTGCGCACCCAGTAGTCCAGGGGTTCATCGCTCCTCAGAGTGTCGATATCTGCAGTTAATGCCAGGTAGTCCGCTACCTGCCGGTCGAGGCGTTCTTTGAGGGTGGATCCAGAAGGGTTGTGGCGCTGCCTTGGACAGAAAAACATTTGCATGTCTGACGTTACAGACTGGCCAAAGGGCTTTGTCCTTGCAGGTGTGCTCGTGGCAGGATTACTGGCACCTCTGCCCCTGGAATGTTGATGAGTTCCTGAAGTGACATCACCCTTAAAAGCATTGTACAACATGTTTTGCAGGCTGGTTTGTAAATGCCGCATCTTTTCGGACTTGTGGTATGTTGGTAACATTTCTGACACTTTATGCTTGTACCGAGGGTCTAGTAGCGTTGCGACCCAGTACAGGTCCTTCTCCTTAAGCCTCTTGATACGGGGGTCCTTCAACAGGCATGACAGCATGAAAGACCCCATTCTCACAAGGTTGGATGCAGAGCTATCCATCTCCGCTTCCTCATTATCAAGGACTGCATCATCCACGGTCTCCTCCCCCCAGCCACGTACAAGACCAGGGGTCCCCAAAAGGTCACCACTAGCCCCCTGGGAAGCCTGCTCCTGTTGGTCCTCCTCCTCCTCCTCCACAAAGCCACCTTCCTCCTCTGACTCCACTTCTGGCACCTCTCCCTGCGTTGCAGCATGTGCCTGGGTTCGTTCTGGTGATTCCGACCAGAAATCGTGCGCTTCCAGCTCCTCGTCACGCTGGTCTACAGCCTCATCTGTCACTCGTCGCACGGCACGTTCCAGGAATAAAGCGAAGGGTATTAGGTCGCTGATGGTGCCTTCGGTGCGACTGACCATATTTGTCACCTCTTCAAAAGGTCGCATGAGCCTGCAGGCATCGCGCATAAGCACCCAGTAACGGGGGAAAAAAATCCCCAGCTGTGCAGATCCAGTCCTACCACCCAGTTCAAAAAGGTACTCGTTGACGGCCCTTTGTTGTTGCAGCAGACGTTCCAACATAAGGAGCGTTGAATTCCAGCGAGTCTGGCTGTCAGAAATCAAACGCCTGACTGGCATGTTGTAGCGCTGCTGAATGTCAGCAAGGCGTGCCATGGCTGTGTAGGAACGTCTGAAATGGGCCGACACCTTTCTGGACTGGGTGAGAACGTCCTGGAATCCTGGGTACTTGGAGACAAAACGTTGGACTATTAAATTTAACACATGTGCCATGCAGGGCACATGTGTTAAATTGCCTAGTCTCAACGCTGCCAACAGATTGCTTCCATTGTCACACACCACTTTTCCGATCTGCAGTTGGTGTGGGGTCAGCCACCGATCGGCCTGTGACTGCAGAGATGACAGGAGTACAGATCCGGTATGGTTTTTGCTTTCCAGGCACGTCATCCCCAAGACAGCGTGACAACGGCGTACCTGGCACGTCGAATAGCCTAGGGGGAGCTGGGGGTGCACAGGTGTGGAGGAGGAGAAGGAGGACCCAGCAGCAGAGTAAGAAGAAGAAGAAGACGAGGTAGAGAGCGATGGAGGAGTAGAGGTGGTGGCAGAACCGCGTGCAATCCGTGGCGGTGACACCAACTCCACTGTTGTTGTTGAGCTACCCATTCCCTGCTTCCCAGCCATTACCAAGTTCACCCAGTGGGCAGTGTAGGTGACATACCTGCCCTGACCATGCTTGGAGGACCATGCGTCAGTAGTCATATGGACCTTTGGCCCAACACTAAGTGACAGAGATGCGGTAACTTGGCTCTGCACATGTTGGTACAGGTGTGGTATTCCCTTTTTAGAAAAAAAATTGCGGCTGGGTACCTTCCACTGCGGTGTCCCAATTGCTACAAATTTGCGGAAGGCCTCAGAGTCCACCAGCTGGTATGGTAAAAGCTGGCGGGCTAAGAGTGCAGACAAGCCAGCTGTCAGACGCCGGGCAAGGGGGTGACAGTCAGACATTGGCTTCTTACGCTCAAACATGGCCTTCACAGAAACTTGGCTGGTGGCAGATGACTGGGAATGGGAACAGGTGGTCAAGGTGGAAGGCGGAGTGGAGGGTGGTTCAGACGGGTCAAGGAGAGCAGAGGTAGAGCAGTAAGATGCTGGACCAGAAGGAGTGTGGCTTTTAGTTTGCCTGTTGCCTTTGAGGTGTTGCTCCCAAAGTGCTTTGTGCTTGCCGCTCATGTGCCTTCGCATAGAAGTTGTACCTATGTGGCTGTTGGGCTTACCAAGGCTCAGTTTCTGACTGCACTCATTGCAAATTACAATGCTTTTGTCAGAGGCACACACATTAAAAAAATCCCACACTGCTGACTTTTTGGAAGTGTGCGATCTGGCGGTAACAGTAGAAGTTGGCGGAGTTGGCGGTATTGGCGGCAATGGCGGGTGCGTTGGCCGGCTGAACACAGGTGCCGATACATGTTGTTGCCCTACTGATCCCTGCGGGCTGTCCTCCCTGCTTCTTCTAAGTCTTATTCTCCTACTGCCTCTCTGACTCTCCGTCTCTCCATCTGAACTACCCTCCTCTTGCTCTCTTCTACTAGGCACCCACAAAACATCAATCTCCTCATCATCATTCTCCTCAGATGCATCAATTTCTTCTGACACATCACAGAAGGAAGCAGCAGCGGGGACCTCCTCCTCATCACTCATTATGTCCATCTCTATCGTGTTCTCTGCCAGAATTAAATCTGGTGTAAGGTCCTCATCTCCTTCATCTTCTTCTGGCAATAATGGTTGCGCATTACTCAGTTCAAGAAACTCATGGGAAAATAACTCCTCTGACCCCAGTGAAGAAGGGGCACCGGTGGTGGAGGAAGTGTTACGTGGGGTGGCCATAGCAGTGGAGGATGAGGAGGATGTTGTGGTAAAGTTAGAAACGGTAGAGGATGGGGTGTGCTGTGTAAGCCAGTCAACTACCTCTTCAGCATTTTGGGAGTTCAGGGTCATTGGCTTTTTAAAACTGGGCAATTTGCTAGGGCCACAGGATTGCATAGCAGCACGGCCCCTAGCACGGCCTCTGCGTGGCGGCCTGCCTTTGCCTGGCATTATTTTTAAAAAAACAACAACAACAACAAAAACTCAGTTGGTTTTTCTGGAAACGATAATACACACAGCTAGATGGCGAGTTGAAGAAAACACTGTGCAAATAATGCCTACAAAGTCAACGTATACACTACTACAGCGGTGGATACGGATTACGTAAAATATATGAATGCTGCTTGAAAAAAAGTAACTCAAGTGGTTTTTCTAGAGACGATAATATTATCAATATTTAGACAAAATGTGAACAAGGTCACACAGCTCGATGGCGGGTTGAAGAAAACAGTGTGCAAATAATGCCTACAAGGTCAACGTATACACTACTACAGCGGTGGATACGGATTACGTAAAATATATGAATGCTGCTTGAAAAAAAGTAACTCAAGTGGTTTTTCTAGAGACGATAATATTATCAATATTTAGACAAAATGTGAACAAGCTCACACAGCTCGATGGCGGGTTGAAGAAAACACTGTGCAAATAATGCCTACAAGGTCAACGTATACACTACTACAGCGGTGGATACGGATTACGTAAAATATATGAATGCTGCTTGAAAAAAAGTAACTCAAGTGGTTTTTCTAGAGACGATAATATTATCAATATTTAGACAAAATGTGAACAAGCTCACACAGCTCGATGGCGGGTTGAAGAAAACAGTGTGCAAATAATGCCTACAAGGTCAACGTATACACTACTACAGCGGTGGATACGGATTACGTAAAATATATGAATGCTGCTTGAAAAAAGTGACTCCGGTGTTTTTTCTGGAGACGGTAATATTATGGATATTTAGACAGAATGTGAACAAGGTCACACAGCTCGATGGCGGGTTGAAGAAAACAGTGTGCAAATAATGCCTACAAGGCCAACGTATACACTACTACAGCGGTGGATACGGATTACGTAAAATATATTATGGCTGCTTGAAAAAAGTGACTCCGGTGTTTTTTCTGGAGACGGTAATATTATGGATATTTAGACAGAATGTGAACAAGGTCACACAGCTCGATGGCGGGTTGAAGAAAACACTGTGCAAATAATGCCTACAGGGCAAATAATGCCTAAAAGGTCAACTTATACACTACTACAGCGGTAGTAAAATAAAAAAAAGTAAAATAAAAAAAAATGAATATTAAAAAAAAAAATTAAAGTTGGTGCTGCTGAACTACTAGGAGCAGCAGATTAGCACACCAGTCCCACTCCCCAACACTGCTAGACTAATAGCACTGGGCTCTTATAGTAGTAGTAGTAGTAGTAGTAGTAAAACAACAAAAAAATAAATAAAAGCAGTCCTTACAAGGACTACTGTTATTGCAGCAGTCAGCAGATGAGATCAGAAGCAGGACAGCTGCCCACTGCAGCTACATACAGAGCACTGCAGTAGAAGGTAGATTACTAGCCAGCAAAGCTACCTAAGCTTAAATGTCCCTCAAACCCCTGCAGACTTCTGTCCCTCCAATAACAGAGCAGTATCAAAACGATTACTAGCCAGCAAACTTTCAACTGTCCCTGAAATCACTAACAGGCAGCAGCTCTCTCCCTACACTATCTCTTCAGCACACACAGGCAGAGTGAAAAAACGCTGCAGGGCTTCGGTTTTTATAGGGAAGGGGAGTGGTCCAGGGGAGAGCTTCCTGATTGGCTGCCATGTACCTGCTGGTCTGGGGTGAGAGGGCAAAAAAAAGCGCCAACAATGGCGAACCCAAAATGGCGAACGTCGCGCGACGTTCGCGAACTTCCGGCGAGCGCGAACACCCGATGTTCGCGCGAACAAGTTCGCCGGCGAACAGTTCGCGACATCTCTAACCAGGAATACTGAAACAATCTAAATTTACTATACCACTTGAAGTGAGACACCAGCGAGGACTATACACATATGAACTGCCTGATGGACGCATATGGAATGCAAGTCGTCTTGCTCCTGTTAGATATGACTCTGGAGAAGCTCCATTTGATGAAGGACATTTGATGAAGGTGTACTGAGAGAATCAGAAGACTACCTGCATGGACCAGGCTCTTGCACCTTGTGTAATCTTATTTGGGATTAAGAAGAGGGTTTTCCCCTCAAAAATGTTATTGCCTATTGACTTCAAACCGTTTTGCTAATTTTTCACAGTTTTGCAAATTTTTTAGCTGTTTTACAAATTTTACTGTGAAACGGGACAGATTCACTCATCACTATTTGTAATAGAACAGGTTCAAGTTGAAAACGGGCTTGACGTTAGTAGTAAAAAAACTACTCACCA
Source organism: Xenopus laevis (assembly GCF_017654675.1). NCBI lineage: Eukaryota > Metazoa > Chordata > Amphibia > Anura > Pipidae > Xenopus > Xenopus laevis. The sequence goes on along the minus strand of NC_054372.1, from coordinate 115,176,764 downwards.
GATTTAAGAGGTATATATATATATATATATATATATATATATATATATATATATATATATGTATATATATATATATGTATATATATATATATGTATATATATATATATGTATATATATATATATATATATATATATATATATATATATATATATATATATATATATATATATATATATATATATATATATATATATATATATATATATATATACATGAATCTGGAGATAGAGAACAAAGAAAAGGGACCGCTACTGCTCACCGCTACTCCTGACCAGGTGCTCTGTCGAAACAGTGTCCCCACTGCGAACATCCAATGAACTCGAAACAAGCAGATGGCACTTCTGGAAAGGGTTTTATTGGGGTTACTGCTGTAGAACCTTACACGTTTCGGGAGTAAATCCCTTAATCATATGATTAAGGGATTTACTCCCGAAACGCGTAAGGTTCTACAGCAGTAACCCCAATAAAACCCTTTCCAGAAGTGCCGTCTGCTTGTTTCGAGTTCATTGTATATATAGATGAAACAGGAGGATATCCTCCTGAGGAAGTGTGGCCTACCATGTGAAATGCGTAGAGGAACCAGTGTTGGACTGGGACACCAGGTGGCCACCCGATAATCTTAGACCTGGGGACCACCAATAGACCTTAGATCAGGCGCCCACTCTCAGTACGATTATAATTCCTCTCCTCACGCAAACTCCATTCTGCTAGTCTCTTTTCTTTACATGCTATAATCTATTATTCAATCTATTTAGTCTCTTTGTTCTCGTAGAAATAGGCAATGCCCATGAAATATGCCAAATATTTAGAAGCAGGAGGGCCCACTGACACCTGGCCCACCGAGAGTTTTCCTGGTATCCCTGTGGGTCAGTCCGACACTGAGAGGAACTAATATTGTGGATTTCGAATGAACATTTGTTTAATGACTGCTTGAATTACAAATCTTGTGAGTATTCCCAGGTTGGGTCTTTTATCAACAATTAAAAAGCTATACTTCCTATATTTGTTTTATTCAAGGTTGTCAATATTAAATAACCTGTGTTTGGCCTATATAACTCGTAAATGTGGTGAGTAGGTATTCTCTCCAGAGAGGTTTCTTATTACCTTTATTAGTGGGGTTACTATACTGACACAGTGGATGTGTTTTGCACTTTTTACTGAGTACATAGGTACCTGGATATTCTGCACCAGGATTTTTCTTGTTTGCGCTTCCCCACAGAATATATTTTCAAGCCTATGGGGCAAATTCACTAAGATTCGTAGTTGCGCCAGGTGCAACTTCGCCGCGATTCGCAACACTTCGCCAAGCGTAGTTTCGCTAGCGCTCCGCAAATTCACTAAAATCCGAAGTTGCGCTCAGGGGTAGTGTAAGGTTGCGAAGTTGCGCTAGCGTTGATTCGCTAAGCGAAGCAAAGTTACGCTAGCGATGGTTAATTTGCATACGACGCCAAATTCAAATTTCAATGGAGGAATATGTAGCAGCACTACAAATGCCTGGGAAACTTTCAAAACATCAAATAAAATTTTTATTTTGCCCTACACATGTGCCCACTGTATAGTTAAGTTGCCATGAGTTAGGAAATGTAGGGGGGAAGGAGGGGACCCCAAAATTTTTTTCGATCTTTTTCAGCTTATCACCCATAATATAGAAAAAACGCCAGCGTTTTTTGGGACTTAAAAAAAATTTGAACTTTTTTTGAAGCAATCCCAATCTACTCTGGTATGAGGTGGCGAAGGAAGTCTAGCGTAAAAGGTAGCGTTCAGTACAATGTGCGCATTAGTGAATTTGCGTAGTTATGTCCATTGCGCAAATTCGCCAGGTGTAAGGGTGCGAAGTAACACTAGCGAATGTACGCCAACGTTCATTAGTGAATTTGCGAAGTAACGAAAATGACCAACGCTAGCGAATTGATGCTAGCGTTAGGCGCTTCGGTGCTTAGTGAATTTGCCCCTATGTGTTCGTCCTGCAAGGTGGACAAGTTTGGTGGGAGCTGAAATCAAACACTTATACCTCGAACACAGCGCCGATTGGACTTTTTTGTTTTTAATTGATGTTAGTAGTGTAGCAAAAAGCAGAGACCCAAGTTAAGAAACAACAAATTCTGACCATACCACAACTGAGAGGCCACACCTTTTTCTGGTTGCTAGATTCCTTACTTCTATTGTTAAATGATCATACAAATAAAAGTACTGGTGGGGAAAATGTGGGTGGGATTGCTTATCATCAATGAATGCCAATGACTTAAAGACTGGATACTGTTCAAATCAAACTTTTTCTAATAGAGAGATATAGATAAGAAGTTTGCAGTCAGGAGAGTGGCTGACATCTGAAAATAAAGTTATATTCTGCTTCCTGGTCCCTACGAGCACAATTAAACAAATCAGCAGTCTACTAAGAAAATCTCTGTGTAAATAAACTCCTGCCTTCCTACAGCTACAGTCTGTTATATACTGTAATATAAAGAGAAGCTTATTATACAGAGGTATTTGATTTTGCGTATAAGGATGCAGAAGTAAAGTATGACTAATTTCAATTTCCTGTTTAGTTTTGAATTTGCTATGTTTAGTGCAATGAATAACAAATAACATTCATAATAGGCAGAAACAATGTTTTGCACAAATCCTATTCATTGAGCAAATGTTGATAAAATGGGTATGCTGCCCTAGGTTTTGCTATTCAATTTGATAGCCGCACCTGCTAAAAGCAGATAATTTCAAGTTTGTTTGTGTTAAAATCATACAAGCATTTTAATACCATGACTATGAAAAAAAAAGTTTTTAAGGATTACTCACGACAGTTTAGATTTTAAACCACATATTGAGTTGTTACCCTTTGTGTGAATTATAATAGCTATGAGACTTAGGATCACTGCCTAAAAAAAAATGGAACACACAATTATCTTTTTATGCATAATTCAATCACTTTTACCTTTGAAAAAATATTCCTGAGGTGTGTGAAGTCTTATCTTTATTAATGAAATACTATGTGTTTCTACCGTCAAAATACATGTCCCACAAGATGCCAATTCCTTCTCTCCAAAGACCATTAATAATCCTCATTTGACAGATTCATTTAGTGTCAAGAACACTTTACAAGGCTCAAGAAAAGGAAGATCTTAGAGCAGATGTTGTGAAAAAAAGAAAGTTCAAACTCTTTTCTCAGAGATTACAAAAAAGGTATTAACCTTTGTCCCAAAGGCACAGGTTAATTAAAAAGAAGAGGAATAAAAACCCCTTCCATTTACATTAATAAAACATCTAGTCCTGTGTTAGAAGTCAGCAGTCACAAGTCATTATTTGGCTTTCCTATATAATTGAACTATGCATTTGAATTTCATTTATCTCATGCATTATCGACTACATCAGGAAGAGCAATTAAGGCAAGCACACAATGTCAAAGCCCCTAGAGCTAAGATGGAAAAGAAATCTTCTAACCGTCATAAGTGATTCCCATGAATCTTTATTGCGAAGGTAAATGTGTAGAGGTCTAAACACAATTTTAAATATGAATAAACAGAAACTTACAATTAAACAGAAACTTACAATAGATTAACTTGCTGTATTGCATACAGGTTTGGTAACTTATTACTATAGCTGTTTCTTCTTGTTTGTAATTTGTTATAGCGTTTAGACTATAACCATCTCTTATTTCTACTAATACTATATCGGAATACACTTTTTAGATAGAAACTTTATAGATAAGCATATCATTTTTATGAAAGAGAAATATCAATCTGTGAAGATTAGGGTTACAAATAGTCATCTTCAGTGAGGGCACCTTAATTTGTAAGGGTGAGTGCAGGGTTCTGTTTTTGTATACTGCAAAACTCTATTGGTGGGGAAATACATCCTCTAAGCTATATTGGTTAAGCTTTTGTATAAGCTACCTTTTAGTAAATAAAAGTTTATTTTTCTATTTAAAGATATTTATACTTCTTATATTTGGAAGGCATCCATGTATAGTGTGCCCACAAAGTTCATCTGACTACTACCAGCTTACCACTTTCCTTCCTACATAATGTAAAACTCTTCAGTTTCTCTAAACCCCGCAGACAGTACTGTAATTTATTATAGATAATACTACCAAAAGTTGAAGGAGGATGTTACCAAATATATGCAGCAAATAACCAGTACCATAAATCACTGTGTACTCCTCCTGCTTCCCTGTTCTATTTAGGGAACCCGAAAATTGTTTAGTTTTGTTTAATTTGTAAGTGAGTAATTTTTTTTTTGTCTACAAAACTACATTTGTAGCAGCCCAAATTTGGGATCTCTTTTTTGCCAGTTTTATACATTATAATAATTTGGCAGTGATACTACACTACATTGCCATGGAAAATATACATCTAGGAATCATATTATATACCCAAATTGCAATGCTGTATCTGCACCATACTTATACTTCCATTATTGGACTATTTTCTACACAAGGAGTGACTACAATGTTCCCAAAGGCAACAAATATCTTCTTTCTTCCTGATGACCACATAGTTAATGTGCCCACTCCTGGCAGAGGTTTGGGGGTGGATGATGTGAATTGAACAAACTTACAAACTCAAGATCTCACCACAAAACCCTGGAATGAACAATACATGAATATTTATATATACTGTTGACAGATTGAAAGAATAATTAATGTACCTTGTGTAAAAGAAAATGCACAGTGAGTAAAGGATAAGAATTATTTCAAATTGAGAGTTCGTAAAATTAAATATGTGTAATATCTGTTATTCTAAGGGAAAATACAATGCCATAGAAGGAAAATGGTATGGTGTGTAGATGATTAGACAGTCAAAGCAGAAGAGTAATGTATTCAGGAAATAGGAAGAGAAGTGGTAATATGAGCAGCTGTACACGAACAGCAAGGTCACAATGCTGATGAAATCGTGTCCACTAATGTTCTGCTTCAGTTAAACTCCATTATCCTAGGTTCAGTTTCAGTGTTCAGCTATGAAATAATACATTCTGCTAATGCACAGTTCCTGTTTTAGATATTTTGCCTTTCAATACTCATAGGTGTATGGCAAAACTGCTGCTTGGTTTAAAGGTAAAGAAAGATCAGTGATTTTCAGGGTAGTGTATGTTATGCCTTGATGAACAGCTACCATTGGGATCAAGCCTGAATATGTATGCCAGACACTGAAAAAACACATGGCTTTACTGTGGGGATATCATACTTCTCCCCACTAAACACCAGCTAGAAATTCACAATTTAAACCCAAACTGCTGTACTCTCTTTTACTGAATCAGCCAGATTGGATATTATTTACTAATACAAGAGACAAAAACAGAAGTAATTAAGTTCAATTTTGTTATTTAACTCATGTTGCAAAGAAAGTGATACAGTAGTATCTTTAAGCTCAGTTAAGGTCCTCTCTGAAATCTGCATTCAAAATTTCTGGACTTAGCTGTTGTTGAACCCGGGTCTGTGTGATGAACTATGTCTACATTAACCTTCTCAGCAACTGGGGGTCTTCAGAATGGATTCAAGTCAACTATCCTGATGGTAATGCTCCAAGTATAGAAGAAGCAAGAGGAACTACAGCAGTATTACTGCAAACAACTTTTTATTCCACTGCCTGGAATACAAAGTTGTTTGCAGTAATACTGCTGGAGTTCCTCTTCCTTTTCCTTGGATCTTTTGCAGCAGTTGCAGCACAGAAAAACTATTAAGGAATTGGACGCATATCATTTGGAAATGCTAACCACCATCCCCCTCTTATTTTTGGACCTGATGGTAATGAGTCACTCTCTGCTGGTCTCTTCCTTTGTCAAACACAATTACATCAAGGGGCAGATTTATCAATGGTCGAAGTGAAAATTTTAATTTTTAAATTCTAATTTCGAGGTAATTTTAGTGTATTTCAACTAGGGAATAGTCCAAATTCAAATTGAAAGAAATTCGAAAATTCGAATATCGAAATTTATCATGTACTGTCTCTTTAAAAACTCGACTTCAACTATTCGCCATCTAAAACCTGACAAATTGCTGTTTTATCCTATAGGGTCCACCTATAACCTATTTGGAGTCATTTGGTGGACTTTGAAAAATCAATGTTTTTGATACTTTGATTTAAATTCAATTGAATATGATTACAAATTCAAATCGAAAAATTTAGTACAGCCTATTTAAGTGAAGTTAAAAAATTCGGTTTTTTTAATACATTTCGGTTGGTCTTTTTTTATTTGAAATTTGAGGTGATGGGAGTTTAAAAAAACTTGATAAATCTGCCCCCAAGTGTTTTCAATTAATCAATTCAGGGGCTTTATAAGCCCTTTGGAAACAACTCCTGGATGCTTAATCATTGAAGCCTTAGTGCCAGATCTAGAGTTATTCTGTTCCTGTGTTTCATATTCCTGATTTTTGCCATTGTTCCTGGTTCCTGCCATAGTTCCTGAGTTCCTGAGTCTTTATTCCTCTGCTCCAGTTCTTATTGTTTGTTGGATCTCTTAGTATTGACATTGGTCTGCCTATTGGACTCTATCTGTAAGCTGCCTTTCCAGATCCTCTGCGAGTTATCAGACTTTCCTTGTCTACCATTGGCTTGGTAAAGGACTTGTGTATTTCATTGAGACTGCATTAATTACAGCTATATTCTTTCCTTAAATAAATCTCCACATTCTTACATCATATAGACTCCTATCAGCCAGCCACTCACCTGTGGCTCAACCTGACACAAAAGGTGTAATACAGTAGCTGCACATTGTTTCCTAATGTTGTCAGCTGGAAGAACAAACTTGAATTATACCTTCAAGAACTGACTAAAGATGGGAAACCAAACCTTATTTAGGAGAGCGACCACATTTCTAGTGATGAGAGAAATGTTTTGGGGAGATATGGATTTAAGGTGAAATTTCACATTTTGCCATAAGCGAATATGGGCCAGATTCTATTCAGTGAGAAAAAGGTATCCCATGGTTTATCAGGTGAAAAGTCATGGACGAGATTCAATTCAAGGAGTAAAACGTTTCCCCTAATTCAGTTAAATTTCATAAATAATGAGATGTTTTTCTGAATTGAATTGCATCTCAAATTGAATCACGTCCATGACTTTTCACCTGATAAACCTTTTTCTCACTGAATTGAATATGACCTGATGTTTGCAAAGTCGCAAAATTTGACAAATTTCACGAAGTGAAACAGGACAATTTCGCTGGTCACTAACCAACTCAAATGAGCAAATGACTTGTTTTTTCACTACAAAAATGATCCATTATATCTTTTGGTAGCAGAACACAAGAGTTGTTTGCTATTTTGTGCAAAACTGTCCACATCACATTCACTTCTGACTCTGAGGAGGTTATGTATTTAAATCTGAAATGTTCTCACTATTTTCTGAAAACCACTTGGACCACTCTGCTCTGACTTTCCCCCCCTATTCATCAATACATTTTCGCTAAGATTTCTTGTGTGGGAAAACACTCGATTAAACCATGAAAAAATCTGAATTGCACAAATTTTTCGGATGTTGACGAAAAGGGAGACTTTTTAGATTTGTTGCCCAAAACCAGCAACTTTTTCATATTATCTCCAAAAAAGACATTACATCTTCGGATTATTGAATGAAACACAACGCAGATTTTCAAACGGAAAATAAAGAGTACTTCTTTATTTGGACTTTTAAATCAGGGTTTAATAAATCACTAAAAATTTCAATTTTTTTTCTATTAAAAAACTGTGTTTTCCCCTTTTTTGCCTTTGGTAGTATAAACTTGACAAAGATGCAGAATGCAATTGTTTTAAGTGTACCTGCCCCAATCTAGAGTCTAATGAATTGTGTTAATAAGCAGCTTGAATCTAAATGCCCCCTTAGTCTTTTATGTGGTGGTTGTACTTCTCACTACCAAGGTCATATGTCTGTGAATTGGTTACATGTTGGGAGAAATGCTGTTAAGTATTATTTATTATTCTAAAAGAAAGTAGGTTATGGAGTTTCATAGTATGCTTTATATACAGTATAGTTTAGTGGGGTCAATCCCATCTGAAGTATAATTGTAATAGAAATTCTGCATTTATTTGACAGATAGAGGTTGACAATCAGAGGAGTTTTTCTTATGTAAAAGCTGGATATTCTGCAAAATAGGAACCCCTGACAAAAGAACATGGTACATTTTCTAATACCCAAGAGCAGAGAAGAAAAAGTATTATTAAAAACTGGTTCTCTTTATGGCTGCATGGTCACACAGACCTAGTTTTGGTCCCCAGAGCTATTTTATAATATTTCAGAAAAAAATATTTTAATACAACTTGACACATTTAATATCTATGGTGACTTCATTTCATAGTAATGCCTGTGTATTTTTCCAGCTGAATCTAAATTTAAAGACATATTATAGACATACAGGTAATATATCTATCTAGATACGTATAACATCTATCATCTTTCCACTTACCATCCTTTTTTAAGTGGAGTAAAAAGTAATTGCAATGTATCCTGCTACCTAACTATATAAAAACTTGATCTGGGCAAAGTATATAGCTAGAAAAACATACATTATAAATTGATTTTTGCAGGAACATTTTCCTATACCATCACTTTTCTATACTATCATATCCTCTTTGAGGCTGAACAACACTATGGTCAGGGATATATTGGATGGATTGCCCTGGTCTTCGAAAAAACTAGAATACTGGTCTCCAGAATCTACTGGAGACCAGTGTTCTTTTTTCTTAAGACCAGGACAATCCATTCAACCACAAATACAGGATTTTATTTATGACCTAATTTTAGTAGTGAAATACATACATTTCTGAAAATTCTGTAATTTATATGTTGGCTACAGCTATAAGGGAAGGCAGCACATTTTAACAAACATACAGCTGACCATTTTAGAAACTAGAGAGTATTGCTACATGATTACATGTAGGTTACAGGTTACAGGAGTTTTTTAAGCTTGTAGTAATGGTCTAATTGGGTCATTACTACTGGTGGTTAGTTCCTTTTGCCATAAATAAGAAATGCCAAAAATCATCATCCAAGCTTGGGAAATAATTGCTGGTACAAAGTTACCTGCATCACTTCTTATTGACATCAACTGGAGTTAACCTGTGCAACATTGTGCAATCAGAATGGTACCCTACCCAAAGAGGGGGGATGGTTTACATTTTTGCAATTTTCTCCATGTACTTAAATACAAGCTTTAGCGTAAAACATTGCTATTTTTCAAATGATGTAGAAAAGAGTTGCAGTAGGACTCCTTTTGCTTTTATAAAAAATACATTATCAGTATAAAACTAAAAATCAGGTCTCTTTCCAGTAATTACCTATGCAACAAACTTGCTTTTCCAATGCTGAAATATTCTTTTGCAAAAAGTAGGTTAGCTGACTACATAGCAGCTCCCAAATGACTTATTCAAAGACTATGGGGCAAATTTACTAATGGGCCAAGTGACTAAAGCTAGCGAAAATTCATCAGCGTGACGTCATTTCGGCACTTCGACAATTTACTAACGGTTGCTGGCGTAACTTCACTAGCGAAGGAGATAGACTCCTGTGGTAATTCGCTCCTTCACGCCTGGCGAATTTGCTCTCTGGCGAATGGACGTAACTACGCAAATTTACTAAGATGCGGATTTTAATGAATGTAACCTCTTGCGCCAGACTTGCCTTAGCACCTCAGACCAGGCGAAGTGCAATAGAGTAGATAGGACTTCCTCAAAATTAAGTTGAAAAAAAAGTCCCAAAAAATGCTGATGTCTTTTACTTTTTTCAGGGTTATAGGTTGCAAAAGAACATACTTTTTTGGGGGGTAAGCTGCTCCCCCCCTATATTTCCTAACATATGGCACATAAACTATACACTGGGCTCATGCTCTATTTTCTTTTATTAAAGTTTCCCGGGCTTGTGTAATGTAATGTATTTGCAACATATACATCCAATGAACCTTAACTTACCGCTATATGCAAATTAGGCAACACTAGTGCAACTTCGCTTTGTTTGGCGCAGTAATGCTAGCACAACTTCACCAGCGTCCAGCACCCTGGACGCAACTTTGGATTTTAGTGAATTTGCGTTGTCCTGGCAAATCTACCCCTGGCGAAGTGTTGCGCTGTGAGCAAAGCCGTCACTGGTGAATTTTCGGAGGTTAGTAAATTTGCCCTTATGACTGTTTTTTGCAGTATGGCTGAAAGACCTACAATTAATATTAAAACAAAGTTTTGTTTGAGATTCCAAAACAAAAGTACACAACTTTTATATTATTTGGGATAAGTGAAAACTGATTTATGGCATTTAGACCACTTTAGTAACAACCTATTACATATTGTTCATGGTCAAACTTAGTAACTCATGGGAAAAATATGAATTTTCAGAGTTTCTGGTACTGTTAATAAAAGCTTTTATGTAAGGCTTTTCCTTTTTAAAGTGTCACATACAATTATTTATACAGGTTTGAGTAATGTGCTGCTACTTTTCACAAACTTGAAGATTCTCTTGTCATTTGTTTAATGGAGAATATGTTAATAATACATGACACTACTTTTCATCTTCCTCTGCCTCTTTTTTCCTTTCAATTTATATTTCCCTGCTGTTGTCCTGATCCAAGCTAAATCTTTCTATTGGGGCAATGTAATATGTTTAATTAGCACAAAAACATTTCCCAAGCAGGTTTGCGAACAGTAGCGACCAAGATTTTCATTGTTTGCATTCTTTTTGACTGATTGGAGACCTCAACGACTTTGTCGCAAAGTTTGTGAACAAATGGGTTTTGCCAACACGTGCAGTGTATTTAAATATAATTTGCAAAGCGTTTTTTGGTGACAAAATATTTAATGAAACTCCTGAGCATGTGTTAATGCTAACCATTGCTTAGCGATGTAATATTCACCAGAGAATGATTTTACATTGTAAGCAGTGCTAAACATTCACAAAAATGCAATTTTCAATAACACTTGCAGTTTTAATTACATTCCCCCTTAAATATGTTTTTTTTTTCATGGTGAGGCATATCCTTATTAGTGTTTGGTATTTATATGTTTATGGGGGGAGGTATCATGTGTATATTGGGAGGAAGCTAATATTTGGAACCAAATCAAAATCCAGGATGTAAACTTTTAGATTTTTTTTAAATTACTTTAGTTGTTAGGTAATTTTAATCTAAATTAAAATAGATGCTCTGTTTCTCTTCTAAATTTAAAATAGTGAAATATTTAATTTCAGCTAAGAGTTACCACCATATATTTTTAGAAGCAGTCACATATAGGAGTTCCCTTGTTGAAGAACCAATTACTTATCACTCATTTTCCATGTTGCAGTTTTTAGAGAGTAATATACTGCACATATAAACTAATTACGTATTAGCAAGGGAACATAGTTGTTACAGGCATTATAATTAAAAGTTATATAGTTGTCATATCGTTAATTTAAATTGGAAAAAGTATAAGGTATAAAATACATAAAATGGCTACATGGTTAGTTGGCTATCAATTCCGTGTATTTCATAGGGTACCACAGAAGCCAGTGCAGGCTTAATTAGATAGTATAGTAATACAGGTATGGGATCAAGAAACCCATTATACAGAAACTCAGATTTACTGCAAGGCCATCTTCTAAAGACTGCATTTTCATCAAATAATTAAAAGTTCTGTTATAATAAAATAGTAGTTTGCCCTTGATCCCATGTAAGATGTTGGATTTAAATAATGCTTGAATTATTTATAAATAGACATAAGATATGGAGATCCAAATTATGGAACGGCCCCTTATATGGAAAACCCCGGGTTCCATATGTTAGAAAATGTATAGAGAAAACCGATTACCAAAAACAATTTTTATTGACTTTTGCAGCCTATCACTCTGAATTAAGGAAAAGACGCCAGTGTTTTCTGAACTTTGATGCATTTTCCACTCACAGAATATGATGTAAGTGACAGGAGATTGAGTAAGATCTATGTACTCCATTGCACTTCCCTGGTCTCAGCTGGCGAAGGCAAGTCTGGCGAAAGAGGTAACTTTTAAGTAAAATCTACAGAGAAACGTCCATTTGCCAGAGTGAATTGTTGCCTGGCGATAGAGTGCGAATGACCACTAGCGCCTGTCAATTTCGGTAGCGAATTGTTGCCTACACCTGTTAGTAAACTGATGATGTCCCTGCGAGTGGTAACGCTCGTGAATTGACGCTAGCGTTAGCCACTTCGCCCTTTAGTAAATCTGCCCCAAAGTCTTTAAGCTAAGACTAACATTTTTAATGTAAACAGTAGTCTTTTTTAAAGTTTATTGTATCTTATTGTTTTATATGTACCTATAAATGTCTGTTAGTATTGAACCTAACAATTGGATTCCTTTGTATGATTGTTTGGGCTGGTTTTTCTAAATATATTCTTTCCATTACCATGTTGCTGCAAAGTCTAAATATTTGTTGTGTATTCATGCAGTTAAATCTTCCATGAGAGATATTTCATTTACCAGGTGGCACCATTTATCTTTTGTGGGATGATTCTCTTTTCTTCAGTGTATTGGTATTAATGTTCAGCTATTAAGAGTTTAAGTAAGATACTTCTTTTAGTAGTGTCTGTAGACTCATAATTATGAAAGAAGAGGATTGATGGAGCACTCTAAATGAACAGTACATCCTATGATCTCTGTGCATATATTTGTTACTTGAAACAGTATCCTTGTATTTTTCTGCATGAAAACCAAATATGTGCTAGATTACCCTGTTCTGTATTACACCTCCAGCATAAATATGAGGGTACCAGTTTTAATTCATGTAGCAATACTGTTGTTCATTACCATCTCACTAGTTGATTATATGAGTATTCTTGAATAGGGATGTAGCGAACTAGTTCGCGCAAACTTCGACTGTTCGCGTCCGCCGAATGTTCGCGAACGTCGCGCGACGTTCGCCAATAGGCGTTGGCGTCAAAAATCGTTCGACCATTCGACCATTCGATTCCTTCGACCGCTAAAATCGAAGGATTTTCGTTCGAATCGAACGATCGAAGCCATTGGATTGAATGAAATCATTCGATCGAATGGCTTCGATCGTTCGATTCGAACGAAAATCCTTCGATCGAACGATTAAAATCCTTCGATCGTTCGAATCGAACGATTTTCGGATGTTCGCGAACTGTTCGCATTTTTTGCCGGTGTTCGCGAACGGCGTTCGCGAACACATAAACGGCAGTTCGCTACATCCCTATTCTTGAAATCTATTGCTTACCGTACATTGCACTTGTGCAGAATATATGTTACCATTCTTCTTCCTTGAGGATTATTCCCAAATCCATTTCCCATGCCTTTTTATGTGAAGGAAGGTAAGAGTATTTGGAATCCCACAAGATTGTATAAAAGATGCTTAAGGTATGTCTGAGATTTGGTTCTATAGAACAGAGATTCACAAAATTTGTTGGTGTTCTACTTTTAGTTTTATCTTTAAGAAATAATGAACTTGCCTATACCTCCATTCATCATTTGGTTTCCAATGTTCTTTGTTTTTATCACTACAAGGATTGGATTAGTACCAGTTGGAAGAACCATATCTGTACTTATTATTCATCCAGCATTGTCCATTTTATAAAAAGCTGGCAAGGTGACCCCTACCCAGAGATACATAATAAAGCATGTTGCAAAAAAGCAGTGATCTCAATGCAACTGCTTTCTAAAGGATCAAAGAGAGGAGAACTTGCAGTTTCTGGCTAACTTCATCTCCATAAACTGAAGCAGCTTAACCAGATCCTTAGACCATCTATTTAATAAAAAGTCTCATGAAGAAATTGGTAATAATAACTATTGAAGTTACTGAGACCCACTGCAAAACCATGTTAGGTCTCACTAAGCCATCAGGAAATTTGTTTTTACTTTTTCCTAATGGAAATTGAATGCCTTTCCCCTGTCTTAAGATACTTTAGTCAACATGTCTTTGTTAAACCAATGTAGTCATTATTCTGCACAATTACTGTCAATAAGCTGGTGCTTCTGGTAAATGGCTGATACAAAAAATAATTCCCTGAATATTACTTTATTATTGCAACTTTCATTACTTTATTATTGTAACCTGAATATATTTTTAATATAAAATATTTTTGTATATATAAGATATATTGCTCCCCTTTTATTACATGTTATTGAATTGTCAGTTTACAGTAGTGAACAATTAGTTGATATTGTTATAGATTACTTTTTTATAAAGTGTACATAAAATATGCATTTGACATTATTTCTCAGACTAGCAATAAAACTACAGTCATTCTTTTCCCACAGAATGCAATTATGGTGAATGCACTGAATCTGGGTCACTTTGGCCCATCTTTATTTAATACCTACATTTGAAACATAAATATACTCTGGGATATGAATAAATCTCTGAAGATGAATCACCCAGCCCAGTGAAAAGGATTTACATTATATTCTTTTTTGGGTCAGGATAATAAGTTTCCACACAACTGTAACAATTTATTTTCTTTATAGCTTCTTTTCTAAAACAACATTGGCCTGAAGTAAAACATACGGATATGAAAAATACAAAATACAGAACATGAAATTAAGGAAACATTTATACATTTTCACTTGTAAAATATTTATGATATAATTGGTTTTTTAAATAGTGCTAAGGAAAAACTGTATTCAATATAAATATTTCACACTGCAAGTAGCCATGTATATTTATAGTGAGGTCTCAATCATACAATTAAAATTTATCGATGCAAACTTGTCAAGATTTTATCATTTGTGGATCGAATATTGGGGTGCAATGTGAGGCACCATTAGTTGCAAAGAGTAAGTGATGGCACTGGCTCATGTGCATATAGTGCTATCATAGTAAAAGGCTCAATTTATCACTTTCTTAGAGGACCGCAGTGGTCAAAATGTCCAAGGGTGCCATAAATATCTAATAAGAAAGGGTGGAAAACAAGGATATAAGAGAGTATGCCTCATTACTTAAAGGGACCTACTATAAACAACAACCAAGAGCAGATAGGGCTTATTGTTTAACTTGCCTAACCAAATAAGTGAATAAAATTATTTGTTTGCTTTTAGTATGATTGTTTGTGTGGGAATAAATGAGTGTCTGCTCTAATGTATTGTTTCTGGTTTATCACTGGGACATGAGCATTTACAGTATCTGGACCCAACTTCACATTTGGTGAGCATTCATACATTATACTGCAATTTACATTCTTTTATAGTTTTTAAGTGAAGGAGAAACAGACAATATGTCAGGTCAATATAGAAGTGATACTTAGGGGGTTATTTATGATTAAAAAAGTCCATCCAAACTAGAATTCATGATGTGCGCTTATTTATTATTATTATTATTATTATTATTATTTATTAAAAAAAGCACCATTCAATTGGATCATGGACAAACTCGAAAAAATTGAGAGAAACCCGTATCATACTATTTTTCCAAGAAGCCCAATCTTTTTGGATTTTTGCCTGAAAAGTCTGAAATAATCAGATTTTCTGGGCTAAATTGTGGAAGAGAAACATGATCCATTTTGTTTCTCTACTCCATTTTGTTCATACCGTTTGATATTATAGAGTTTTGCAAGATGCTTAAGTTGTTTTTCTGCTATTGACGAGTCATGCTGAACTATGCTTATAGAGGGGCCACAGTGTACTTGCTGTCTTAGCATATTGTGTAATGTAACAGAGAAGCTGCTTTTTCATTTGCTGTGTGGACCCCTCCACCCTTTGTATGCCTTTTTAGATAACGAAGCCTACGTGACTTTTGAGACTTTGTTAACCATATACTGTATATGTGTGTGCCTGTGTGCTGAATTTTTAGAGTATCGCCGTTACACTGCTTTGTCACAGCAGTTTGTATACTCTCTTCATGTGAATAAACTTATCTTCAATCAAACTTGGCCTATCCAACAGTTTCTCCTTAACAAAATCCAGACCACAGAGACTTCCATATAGGATAGAGACCTTTCCCGCTGACTTATATACAAACTCAGCAGGTCTGAGATGCCATGTTTTTGGATTCTGGCTTTTTCCATCCTCAGGGTATAATACATTTTGGAAAATTTGAGTTTTATTTCCACTAAAATTTCATAGTAAACAAAAAGAAGAGTTATTGGCATTCAAGTACTGAATAAATAACTCCATTAATATGTAGACAGTGCTATCACAAAAAAGAAACCTTCAGAAACCTTTTCAAGATATGTAAATACATTTTTTTTTCAAAGAATATTTATTTATATTATTGTTCATGTTTTTGAGACTAAATTTATATTCATTCATAAAATAGCCATGTATCATAACAAATTATCAGCTCTGATGCATATCATACTTGCCCTAGTTAGGTTCAACTAGGCATTCCAGCAATTTATAACTTTTGTTTCCAAGTATAACTGCACTGCCATCATTATGAGATCCGTAGCATAAATTATAATTGATTATGTTTCAAAAATCTTTTAATGTTCTAATTCTGATTTCCCTAGTGACAATGTGCTTAATTTTCTATCAAGTTTAGGAAAGCCTTGTACTTCCACATAAAAATGTATCTGAAGCCTGCATTTGCACTATAAAAGCAATTAAAGAAATGATTCCCATAAAGCTGTCCCATCTTCTACTTAAAGTGCATATTGCCAAGAATTTAGATATTCATAAAAAGGAAATATTTTTATATTTGGGCTTTTTTTTAGAATATGAATAATTATTAAATATTTTCTGTAATTTTAATATGAAAATTAATTGATTAATAATGTTTTATCTCTATCATATAATTACTATTTTCTCATTTGAACAATTGAAAATATATTTTCTATAAACAGAAAAATGACGCAATAAACACAGAAATTAAAACAAGCATGTAACAGTCTACAAAGACTATTTTGCTGCAGGCTTAAAGAACAGTTCATTGTAAAACTAAAACTTGTGCAAAATAAAAAAAATTTCAATAATTAGCCAAAAATGTAATCTGTAACTGCTGGAGTCAATGGATGTCTAACGTAATAGCTCCCTTTGCAGCTCTCTAACCTCAACATTAGTCAGCGACTTGAAGGGGGCCACGTAAGTAAGGCCAAGTAACGGTTCATTTACTTTTCTTTTGATCCTTAGCACACAGGTCTGATTCAAATGCAAACTTAGTGAACATTTATGTCACATATGCCCCCCACTTTAAGTTACTGATTGGTTAGTAACCAGTAGAGAAATGCAAAGGAGAAAGTAGTGTCCTGGCTATTCAACTAGTCATCCAGTCACTCTAGCCTTTATAATTACATTTTACTATATTGGAAGCATATTTTATTTTTCACAGCATCTATATATACAGTTTAATTTTTATACTGAGCAACAGTTCTTTTTTAAAAAAATATAGGTCCTTCTTTACTACCAGGCAAGGTGCCATTGGATGCATTTGCCCTAAAGCCAGTATAGACTAGTTATTCATATAACACAAATTTGAATGGATGCAGCAGCACTGCTTACTGGTTATTCTACTATAAAAAAATGTTTAAATCTTTTAGCCAACTTTTGGACAACAGAAAAAAGTTTCTACTTTTAATAGTGGGAAAAAAATAATATATATTTTTTTAAAATAAATAACAAAAACACTTTCTTGCCACATCACAAAATAAATCACAGAAGAAAACATTAAAAAGCAGAAAGATTAGCATAAATATAAATACACAAATCAATGACATTACAAAATTGAAACACAAATTCTAATTCTCAAAATCTTTTTGATTTTTCATTTAAAAAGACTTCCACAAAGTTTGCAAAAGTACAAATAGAATGTCAACAAAGCTTTCTTTCTGCAGACAAATGACTGATCAGCTGCAGTGTTTCGAGCTGTTAGCTTTGATTTCACATTCTGAAGGTAGCAGTACAAATCACCATAGTGGCATATAATTGCAAGGAATTGCTTGGATGAATTGAGAACAGCTAAGCTATTTCCAATTTTCATGTTCTTTAAACATGCAGTATATATACCAAATGAATAAAAACATTCTTTTCTGCACATAAATGCTAACATTTTCTATTTCCAAGTGTTTCCATAATTAACATACATTAGAAAGTTTTGGTTTAATTATATACTTGAAAAAAACAACAAAATTAGCATTTTGATACATTTGGGTTATGGGACACTTTAAGAGAGAGATATAGGCTGAAAACCAACTAATATTGTAGGTATAATTATATATTGTGTTTTCTTTGGTCTAAAAAAAATATTATCTTCAATAATGGCCTTATTAGGACATTATTAGGACATGTCCTAATAATTTCTTCCAGAAGCACAGCAGGAGGGGGACAGCCAATCACAGTCCTTCAGTCACACAGCAAAGACAGGCTTTAGTTTCCTACCAGGTCAGTCTAGCTGCTGCTTGGTTCAGTGCCGAGCATTGCTGGCTCCCATGCACAGGGGGCAGCAGGAAGTGGAGGAGATGTGTTCAAAACTAACAAATGCTGGAAATCTTTCTGAATAACAATTTTATATAATTATTGATGGCATAAGAGCTACAATATCAATGGCTTTCAATATATTTGGTATTTGGTCTAGCTTGGGACATAACATACTTTGCCTATTCCATTCAAGGTTCCTGACATATTTGATAATAGCATTTAGAGGAACAAAAATGTATATTTGTGTTTGTTAATTAATCATGCACTGAAATCTTATTTATCTTGTGAGCATTTGTCATAGTGTTTCTCAGGAATGGAAGAACTATTTTAACTACAGGTGTGAGCTGATTATATAGTTTATAGAGTCTACCGTGTCTTTACACTCTGAAATGAGAAATTTTCCTTAAAGCCTTTGGTTGACACTGAATAATAGATTAGTGTGAAGAGGGCAAAGAACTTGACAGCTCAATCAGATACACAAGGTGAATAACAGGAATCTATTCTCTATCTATCCACATAATAGCCAGTTGTACATCAAGCGGAACAATAAGAAATTATGATGTTACAGATTTAAGGAGTTTTCTCTTCCTGTGTGACCTGCATTATAAAGTCACCCTGTATTAAGTTAATGTGACCCGTCTGACACTGTACATAAATATTTCAGATCCTAATCCTTAAAATGTTTTTATCAATGTGTAAGAATATGATTTGTGAAAATAAAATACACATTTTTATTAATTTGGCCCTATAGGATTCACTATCTAAAAAGCAGAAATTGTCCAGACCAGAAATTATTAGAAACATGTCCTGGCAAAAAATATTATTGGCCTTCATTTATCAAGGATTGATTTCTAGTAATACCAAAGTAATAAATCATACAGTAATGTTTTTGTGTACCTACATTCTGCCTTATTTACCCTGCTTCCTTGCTTTTTTTCCAAATTAGCAATAAAACCAGATGCAAAGGATGCAAGCAGAGAGAAGCACATGATTCACCACATGTCACTGTAACCTAACACAATACATTTTTAAAGTGATACAAATTTGCAGGAGCCTACAGTCACTGAGCAAAACTGGTTTACCCCAGGGAACGGCCTACTAAAATATGTTAAAGGGAAACTAAGGGAGATTGGGGTTATGCATATTTGCATTAACTTGTATCATTTCTATGCAACAGTATTCCTTACAATTCAATAAAATCTCACTTCCACTTGGTATTATATGTAGGTAATTCAAGAAAGCTTGGCTAATGAATAAATCCTGTGTAATTAGAAAAATAAACTTGGCCACTTGTGTTGCTATTGTTAAACAAAACCTCTATTACAAATCATTAGCAAAACAATCTGAATCAGTACTCATTTGATTACTATGAATCTGCAACAAACAATAATTTACTATAGATAACAGATTAATTTGCTGCATAGAAAATGAAACTAAGAATCCAAAAAATATCCTAATTTCTAGATTTCTTTATAAAACGGAGTTGGCAGAGGATACAGATTACATTTTAAAAGCAAATGGAAACAGCTATGTATTTATTTATTTTATTTGAAAGTTTTTATTATCTTTTGTTTTCCAAGTTACAGATAGATAATATCAAAAATGACTGTACACAAAGCTTAAAGGAAAATGGGAAACTTTTTATACATATATTGATACATGTATTAAATACTAATAGTCTTTTTGTAAAAAGCAGCGAATTTTCGCGGCCATTTTGCGAATTTATTCGGCGGCGGCGAATCGCGCAAATTTCCCGCGAATTCGAGCCTGCCGAATAAATTCGCCCATCACTAATGAGCCCCAGTTGTTAAGAGGAGAGAAGTGCCAATATTATTATAGAAACCCATTACCGCTAGTGTTTTAAGGGGCAAGTACCTATCTTATTCTAGTGCTAATATTATTCTAGTGAGGAAGTGCCTATCTTAATATGAGGGAAAAAAATAAAAATTAGGGAAGTGCTTGAGAGATGCTTGTGATATTATCCTAAACCCCTGTCTTTAATGTTTGAAGGACCAATACTCTTACCCGGTGAGGGTTGTGTATAGATTTTATCTTTAAGAATAAGTGCCCGTGTTAATGTGGAGGACTAGTGCTGGTGTTATTATACAATGCGGATACCATTATACTATATTTTACTTATCTATATGTATATATATGTTTTATTTCCCAGACATTCCATCATCAGCCATGTTTAACAACTGAATAGGGATGTAGCGAACCGCCGATAATGTGTTCGCGAACGCCGTTCGCGAACACCGGCAAAAAATGCGGACAGTTCGCGAACAGTTCGCGAACTTCGAACATCCGAAAATCGTTCGATTCGAACGATCGAAGGATTTTAATCGTTCGATCGAATGATTTTCGTTCGAATCGAACGATCGAAGCCATTCGATCGAATGATTTCATTCAATCCAATGGCTTCGATCGTTCGATTCGAACGAAAATCCTTCGATTTTAGCGATCGAATGGTCGAACGATTTTGACGCGAACGCCTATTGGCGAACGTCGCGCGACGTTCGCGAACTTGCGGCGGACGCGAACAGCCGATGTTCGCGCGAACAAGTTCGCCGGCGAACAGTCCGCGACATCCCTACAACTGAATACCCCTTCCCTCATTTGGTTTTGTTAATAGAAAAATTAAACAGGGGTCTCTTGGATTTATTTTGCCATAATGAAGACATTGCTTCAATTGTAGTTGAGTAAAGGTGTGTTAAGATAATGTACACATGTTACATGGGTTTTGTCATTTTTTGTTTTTTTATTACCCAACATGAATTAATCTGTTGAACAGAAATCATGTCTTAATTAATATATTGATCAATTTTTATCTCACCGTAAAAATGAACTTTTACATTTTCAATATCATGTCTCTATAATTGCTTACATACTTCCTTGCATTAGCTTTGCCAGTAGACATATACTGTATGTACAGTACCTAAACAGTTATCATTGAAAAAGTAGTTACCATTTTAACTAATCTCATTAAAACAAGAGTTACATAGGAGGAAAGTGATTTTTGGGTTTAAGGAGGATAACTTAAGATATTTTATACATAGTTTGCCTAAAGGTTTGCCTTGGCAGTTTCATGTTTAATTCCCCAGAACCAATGGCAGAATAATTGCTATGTTATTTAAAATACCTTATGAAATGTAGCACCAGTTTAATGTATAATATCCGAGAACACACAACAAGTACATTGCCAGTTTCAGATATCCCAGACATAGCAGGCTAGCACATACTGTAGATAGGAAAGTATGAGTTCAGTTAACTGATTTGTGCTCATGCAGTGCAACACACAAAAAGGCCACTGCATGCTACTGAAATGTAAACAGTCCAAGGTTGCATGTGAGCCATTTGTAAACTACTTTGTAGAGGAGTTAGCAGGTTGCAGTGGAATGTTAAAATTCAGTTCTATTAATATATTCACTATTGCATGTAAAGAGAAAAAAGGATACACGTTTACACCTGTATAATCAACCGAAAGTCTTGACAAAATTGTAAAATAAGAAGGAATATAAGAAGTAGCTAGGGGAAGGTAGACCTTGTCTATGGTGTAGATCAGCCTTTCTTACTTGTGAGCCACAGTCAAATGTCAAATGGGGAGTCTATGAATGCCTATTTGGTGGATTGTCATTCTGTAGGTGGCTCTGTTTAGCAGTGAACCTTCCTTTCATTCAACCAAAACTTGCCTCCAAACCAATAATTAAAAGATCTGCAGAGAGGTCACTGTGAGCAATATCCAAGGGGTTGGTGAGCAATATGTTGCTAAAGAGCAACTGGTTGGGGACCACTGGTGTGGACCATAGTTTGTCCTAGGATCTTAAATATTTAATATTTATTTTACATTAAAACAACATCAGATACCGAGCCCCAGCATAGATTCACATTTTTTCCCCACAACAGTGACAATGTAACTTTAATTTTCCTTTTGTATATTTTATTAAGGCCAAACTGCATATTTGTTTGTTGTTTAATCACAAGGAGTACAACTTGGTAGTTCTGGCCTAAGGGTTCTTTATGATCTCAGGATCACATAGCCATTTTTGTCAAAAGATTTTGGGAGGACAAACTGGTTACCCTTTCGGATGTAATTAACCTAGTAACATTTACAAAAGTAAAATAGTAATCCTGCATTAAAAAATCCATTTGCAATAATACAATTTAAACTCACCGATTAATGAGGCCAGTAGTCTGGGAGGTTAAACGTAAAGCACTACTCTGATAGGTTCCCTGTAAAAAAATAAAAATAAGTATCACATCACATTCTTATAAATATATAAAAAATGACCTATATGCATTATACAAAAACAGAATACACGGTCATTGCCCAATTTTTTATAGTCAGTTGCATAACTAAGCAAAGCATTCTGTATGAAAATATTGTCTAAAAATATGACAGTAAGTTTGATATATTTAACTAATTGGTTATTAAAGAAGAGGATGAGTTTTACGCTCAGTGCTAGTGCTTGTGTTTTGTAGCTTTCTCCATTCTTTGGTAAGTTGCATTGGGCACTGATGTACACTTAGGAACAAGCACCTGTACAAGCAATATTGGCAAATGTTTGGTGCAAACACCAGCACTGACTAGCAACCTTTAAATCTGAAAAATGTGAATACAAATAAACAACTTCATTTTTGAAGTTTGACAAATGTAGTCCATAGTGTACTGTTTACTTAAAAGTTTTTTTTGAGTAATGTTCCCTGCGATAAGCAATTTACTTGTTTTGATGTTAAATCAGGTCCCATAAATCCATACTGATGGAAAAATAAGTATGCTTTCAATTTTAAAATGTAGCCTTAAGGCATGATGCAATTTACAAGAATATGCCTTTTCATGAAAAATTCAGGTTATAAGCAGTCCGGATAATAGATACTGTACCTATGTATGTATGTATGAATATGTGTCTTTCTAGTAATTCATTTTTAAATAAAGACCCCAACATTTGGATGTTATTAAGAACAACAACATTAAAATTCAAAAGCCATCATATGAAGTTTAAAATACTATCTGTTAACAGACACAGCATGACAATGCCTTTGGCATTCCTCCTGGATTGACAAAACATCTAACCAAAGTAATTAAAATGATGCACTGTAGTTTTTGTTTAACAAATTCTGCTTAACAGTTCTGTACTGTAGTTTGTGTTTAACTGCTTTATCCCTTGTGCATTACTATGACCAAAGATTTGCCAAGATTTGACTTGTAGGTTAATTTTGTACTCTAGAAGATGGAATGGTGCCAGATCGAGCATAAATGTTCTGCAACGCTAATGGCTAATCTTTTGTAATAGGCAGTATTTGTTAGCCAGCTTGTACACAGGAATGATTCTATGAAAATTACATGGAACACTCTAGCCATCTTCCTAATTTTGAATTTTCAGATTACACATTTACATTGTGAATATCCAGGATTGAACAAGGTTTTTACATTTACGGAAAAATTTAATGCAATACTGCCTTGTTTCTGCAGCCTTATTATTACTGAGACACTGGATGCAAGTGCAAGAGTACTGAGAGACACACAAGCATTATTATTATTAACATGTATTTATATAGCGCCAACATATTGCGTAGCACTGTAGCATGTCCCGTAGTATTTATTTAAAAAAAGCACCAGTCCAGAGGCTGGCTGTCTTTACACCTGGAGCTTCAGACAGGCCCCACACCTCTTTGGCTCTTTTGCCTGCAAGCCAGCCTACTACAGAAAGATTAAAATAAAATTAAAAATGGCTATGCTTTTCACTGGATTGCATGGTCATCTGTAACGTTCCCTGTAGGTGTGATCTAATTGACGGCAGGAAGTATGGAGCAGTGTGATAGAAAAAGGGTAGGGCATTTTAGTGCTGCTGTTGTTGGGTAATGGATTCTTCACTTGGGTACACGGTGGGCCCCAGGTACTCAGTTTGCCCCAGGTGCCCCAGTCCGACACTGAGGCAACTATAGAGCAGAAGGTTAGTATTGGACTGCATTGTGGCCTACTGTTGTTTGCTAACATGTGTGTCTACATGTACTTTTGCACCTACCTGCACACAGTAAATTACCCTATTGAGCCAAGTAAAATTCAAGCAACCCTTTGATTCCATCTGGTGTAAGTCATAGTTGTATAGTTAAGTTGGTTCAAAACAAGACCTAAAAGTTCATCAACTTCAACCCCTCCAAATGAAACCCAGCACATAAACCTACATACTCACAGTGACCCCTCCAAACTAGTGATGTGCAGGCCAAACCGATACCCGCGGGTTGGGGTCAACCTCGCAGTGCTCCTCATGGGTGGTGGGCAGGTGCGGGCATCCGGGTTCCGGTTTTATAGTGTCTCGTCTGCTCGCCCCGCTCCTTTTGTGATGTCATCAGCGGGTCGGGTCTATAAAAGGACCCCCCGGAAGCAGGTGTGGGTCAGGGAAACCTTGACCCGCACATCAGTGTCGGACTGGGGCACCTGGGGCAAACTGAGTACCTGAGTCCATACGCTCACATAAACTATATATAACCATATCTATATAATTGTAGATTTTAGTTTTACAAAAGCCCTGATATTATGTTTGTCAAATAAATCATCCAAGCCCCTCTTAAAGTCTTCATAATTTCCGGCCAGAAAATTTATGTTTTCAAGTCTTCAGTCAGCATTTACCTGAAAAGTTCTCACTATTTTCTGAAAACAAATCTGCATGCACTTTTCTCCCATTTCTCAATAAATTTTCTCAAAAAATGTATAAAATCATGGAAAAATCTGAATCGTAAGAATTTTTTTGATTTGTCGCATAAAACTGCAAGATTTACGGATTTGATGCCATAAAAACACGAAATCTTCAAATTATTTGATGAAACCCAGCACAAACCAGGATATCAACAGTACATCTGCCATTGACTTCTAACTCAACAGGTCCGAGTTGGAGTACAAAAAGTTAGAATACTTTCCTTATTTTGTTACCAGAGTTTTTGGTGCTGCGGCTGGCACTTTTTTTTTTTTTGCTTGATTAGGGGTTAAAGAAGCAGCAGCAATGATGCACTTTAAGCCCAAATATGAAATGAAAGCACAGTTTATGAGTAATGTCTGCTCCTTTCTAGTCAAGGTCAAATAATGTGCCATTTGCTTATTCCATATTAATTGTCTTATAATGGAAGCAGTAGAAATGTGATGGCACTTTAAAAATGAATTCAACAAAGCTAGTTTATTAGAACTTTATGTCCCTAAATTTCCATCTCAAATCATTACATTTTTCAGAGGCTGCATTAGGAATGTGAAGCTTTTCTACTGAAATTGCTACAATACGTTTGTCATCTAGATGGAGCTCTAGTATTGTAAACACTGGAAATGAAGCACTTGCTTCCCTATTTAATAGTTATTTAGCAATAGAAAACACTCAGTTAAAACTTAGACAAGCTAAAATATACTATAAGGCAGCAAAAAAGCAGGAAAAGCAAAATCAACATTTTCTTTTTTTTGAAAACTTGAACAAAAAAGCAAATTACTTGCAAAAAAAGCTATACTGATGTTAAAAATATTGTATAGTTACTTTTCAACGTTCTACATTGTTTTGATCATATTTTAATTTAATTGTTTTACATTTTGCATATGGATTTTGTTTAATATGTCGGCATGAATAGCGACATAATGATGATGGTAATAATTATGGGCAGCGCCACTGTGACTATTCACATAGCTCAGCCTAACTACAGAGTACAGTGATATGCTAAAAATGTGGGTATGTTTAATTATTCTTATCATATACAATTTTCCATTTGCAGAGAGTTCCTCCTGTGTTGCACAGGATTGCATATTTTTCTACTGAATTCTCATCAAAGTTAACTAAAATAAAACGGAGAATGCTATTGATCATCATTATGCAAAATAACAAAATAAATCCATTTTAAGCCTTGCTAAGTGAAAGATTTGCAAATGTTGCACCATTTTATTTTAACTTGAATATACTAAAAATGTTACCAAACTTGAATGTTCGCTTATTTATAAAAACATGAATCTAAAAAACTTGATTTAAAAAAACCAGTGAACAAAAACTTGAAAATATAAATATTCAAATTGAAAAAATTGCTTTAATTTTGCTGAAGACAATTCCAGTTGACTTCTACATAAACAAGCTTTTGGATGGCAAAGTTTTACCTCTGAATTTGTTTTCAAAGTCATGAGTTTCAAATTTGCCGCAAAATTTCAAATGTGAACATTGAATCAGCACAGAAGTGTGCACTGCTTAATTAAATAACTTTGCACAGCTTTCCCACAGAATTCTGGATTGAGTATCTGAGCCCAAACTAAGGTTGGTCTCAGTAGACTGCTGCCTGTCTGTAGATGCATAAGAAAAGCAGTCTGGTTGGAACATAAAACTTCCTTTGATGACACTCCTGATGCTAGACTCTGATGATGATAGACGTTAGGCCTTCTTCATGGGACTGTGTATCAAAAAAAATCTCCAAAAAAAGATTGGGCTGCCTACATTATGTTAAACGTTGGCCATTAGGTCATACAGCTCACCTCCAGATCTAATTAGGTAAAATTATTGTTAGGCGCATATTAGCTTCATTTTTGGTTGGCTGGTCTACATGAAGAATGCTATTCAAATCAAGGTAAAATACATATTTATGCATTTTATAAGTGAAAAATAGTACAGAGACATGAGTATCATAAAAAATCCTATTATGTACACCAGAAATGCTTAATGTTACATACAGTTTAAGCAAATTAAAAAGGATTTAAGTGCGTCCCTTTATAACAAAGTGGGGATGATGGAACACATTATTGTATCAGTTTCTAATATCCCTATTCTAATTAAGGCTGATGCCATATGTTTTCCACAACAATGCATATAATCAGTCTTTTGGTACTATCACATGCTTTAATTATCCTGTTCATAATATTAATAACAGTCCCTCTTTGCCAGATGATGCTCTTATAGAATAGAATTGCAACAAAAATGCATTGCCCTTTAAAAAAGCATTAAGAAAATAAGAAAATGAATCATACTAAAGCTGCGATTTAATTTGTATCCTTCTAACATTTTGCAATTAAATTATCTTTTATTTTTTAAGACATTAATGGTATTTATGATGGTAAATCTAACATTTTTTGTACAGATAATGACCGCTCTGTAGACTCTACAGTAAATGTCATATAGAAGCTGACGTGTGTTTAGCAAACCCAAGACCTTATTTATATATATATTTTTGTCTGCAAAGTGAGAGACCTGATTAAAGTTGACGTTATGTGTACGTTAACGACATTTGGATATTTTCTACTTTGACATTTGAGATGCCCAAATGGCAGTCTGTTGACAGTTTAAGCATAGGTTAAGTGCTGTCTGTCTTGCTTAATTCATTGATGCCTCTGAGTGATAACACCAGATACAAAGAATCAGCTCATCTTCCATCTAAGGTACATAGCATTTCATCAGCATTTAGCCGATGACCAGGCGATGATATAACAGAGTAATGCAATCCTGACACTAAACTGTCACAGCAACATAGAGTACTGTGCTGTAAGAGCAGATTGTAGATTTGTATTGCTAAATGTTACATTGTGTTTAAAACTATTCTTATTTAAATACAACAAAGGTGCAATGGACTTGTCCTTTTATTGGCTGCCTTTGAGATTCTGGTTCATCTACAGTTCTGCTTTTGATTGTAATGTCATACATTTTTAAATAAGTGATCTGCAGATATTTAGAGCTTTTAGCTTTATCAGGATTTGAAAAAAAAACAAATATGATTTTTTTTTAACCACTAGACATACATATTCTACTTACTGTTATATTAGGTGATTCTGTGTTCATGTAACTGTGACAAACACTGTCCTACACTGAAATCACTGTACCGTGTATAATCCGTAATAGTGTTTTGCTTCCAGAACTCTCATACATACATTAATCTCTTTCACCAGTTACAGTCTCAGATACACTTTGTTTCTGTGCTGACCCGTTATGTGTGTATCTTTCTAGATAGAAAACATTGTGAAATATCATAATCATATCCTCTATTTGCTTATAGTTTGATTTCTCAACTTGTGTTGTTTGTCAGAGAGTTAAGAGACTACTAAATTGTAGATAGGCACAGCAGAAGCAAATCACATACAGAATAATAGCAAATCACATACAGTTTTATACTACATTGCTACTGTTTTTCTGGAGCAGGCACCAGGGTCAGACTGGGGGGCCCAGGGCCCACGGGTCTGCTTCCCCCCCTACTGTGCTGCACTATGTTTTTGCCACAACCTCCTGAAAAAGGGAGGTTACAGCTGGAAGACGCCTGTGGATCTGGTATCTTGGATCCGGGTGTAGATCTTGGCCAACCGGGCCCACAAGAGCTGGGGGGATCATCGGATTTTTTCCCCATGTCCCATCAGCAAAGTCCGACCCTAGCAGGCACTACTGTGCTCTTTATACCTCGTGTCTAGATGTTAGTGTAGTAGATTTAGTAAGTAGCACCCAGTATGGTATGCACCCAGCAGCTACACCTCTGCTCTTGCTTACAGACTGATGCATCTCAACCGTGACTTGCAGACTGTGGGCAGACAGGTGCAGCACATGTACAGTAGGTTACTAAGTCTTTAACAGCAGGAACTGGGTGGTATAAAATAACTGTAAAGAAGACCTTTTAGTGAGTGGAGGTTGGCCACAGCGTTATTGATATGTACTTATTAAAACAGATAACCTGTCCTAGGAATACCAAAACAAAATGTTCACATATACCAATGCCAGCCACTGCAGCCATGGTGGGCATGCAACATGAACCATGGTAACCTGTACCAAATGGCAAGGGCTTAATTAAATAAACACCACCTGCTGTGATATAACATTAGCAAATATACAAAAAACACAAAAGCTGAAATTAGAACTGAGTATCAGTATGAAGAACCACATTAGAATGCTAAGTGTATAAATAGCATACATTACCCATAACTGAGGGTGTGTGTGTGCTGGTGATCAGGCCAGTGTTCCAGTGCCCTGATGGCTAATCCCTAGCTAAGGTCCTGACTCTGTATTTCTTTCCCAACTATACAAATTCATCCACATAGTCTTGGGCACCTTTGTTAAACACTTTGATGCCCGGCAAGCTGTATGTGTTCTAAAGTGTCCATGTGCCAGGGCAAGCAGCTAGGGAAGTCAATGTTCTTCTTTCTGACAAAACGAAATATCAAACTCAGGATTGATGGGAGTTGCATAATGTCCCTGTATTAAACTGCTATAGTCAGAGTAGTTCAGCCTTGAGTTAAACATGTTAATTTGTAAAAAAGCACAAACATTTTATTAACTATATTGTTACAAGGGGTAGCAATGCACACTGGCTGAAAGAAATGTTTACAACAAATAAACTGTTCCTGCATGAAAAAATTGTCATCTAAAACTATGGAAACCATTTTATAAGTGGTATACATAGGTGCCGCTTATAAAATGATAGTTAGTAAACCAACCTAAAACATTAATCTGCATGCACATTTTGCATTGGGCAATAATGATATTCACAGGTATTAGAATGCAATGCCACTGTACTTATACCCACTGAAAATGTATATGCCTGACTGCCAAACACTTTTACATAAGCTTGCACATCTATCTGCTTTGATAAATTCATTAACACTGGCCTGACAGTCAGGACAGTGTTTGTTAAATTGTAAAATGCACTGAAATGCTAAGTTACATGCCCATAAAACATGTTAAACAGCACGTATTAAAGAGAGAGCATATATTCAATGTAAAATCTTATGCCTATAATTAGAAAACAGATGTACAATTTATTATCAGTTTCCTGCCGTGGATGTTTCAATTTTATGGTACATGGATCTGCCAAAATTGATGTTTATTGTACCACCACTAGTCTGTGCTGCTGCCTAAGCTTTGTATCAAGAAATTTACACACAGCTTTAAAGGCAGAAAATATACTGTAGGCTGGCATGGTAAACTAGCATAGAATACAGAGATCACATATTTAATAGTTTTGTGTTTACAAAATGAAACACAGAGTTTCAATGTTTCTACTATTAAAGCAGGCAAATTGAAGTGGTAGGCATTAAAAGCTCTGTTAATATTCATAATTGCTTAGTGCTGGCAAGTAATTCCAAGCACTTATGGTCATTAGCGTTAAATTAGCATGTGCATTTATAAAACCAACTGTATGCTATATATGCTGTATGCTATGTATTCAAGACGCAAACACATATATTTTCCTTCTAAGTCTACATGTGCAATTAGATTTACACTGCGATTTAGTGGAAGATTATTGTTGTGACTTGTAAAGTCATGCATGAATTCATAAAATAAATTTGTGATTATGGCAATAATTATCTCATTTTACATAATCGGATGAAAGATGATGAACACCTTTTCAATTTGTTTCAGGTTTCTATCTTAAAGTTGAAGATTACATTTATAATTATGTTTTTAATTTAGAGGCAACTGGTGACAGATTTCATTCTCTAAGAAAAGTAATAATATAATATGAGAATATTAAGAAATGATTTTCTATAACGTAAAAACTTATAGGCAGTAGCTTGTAAACAAAATCTCAAATGCGGTTTATCAAAGAATGAAATAGCTGTGACAGTATTTTGTGTCCTCAGCAGGTGTTGAAGGCACTTGTCCTTCAAGGTTACAACAGAGAACAAGCATAACCGAAGCTGTAAACATTCTTCATTTCAGTTAAGGACTAAGCTATTTCCTGCCTATTACAGTGGCTACGGAATATGTATACACAGCAGTGTGCATTCTTTCAAAATATAAGTTGAAAATTGAGCTCAGGTTGAAATTACACCTCATTCAGTTGCCAAATACGGTAGCATCTCTGGGTGCGTTGGACTAGTCATAAAATAAACAACCTAAGATGGATTGCAGAATAATTCAATATATGATAGTCTGCAAAGAACATGTACTGAATTGACCTCTTTTCTTTTTCTACAGACTCTGCTGTTCTGCTGCACAGAAATGTATCTTTACTAGAAAAAAAATAACCCAGTTCTTCCCTCTGTGAACTCCAATTTTAAGGAATTTAACATTTGCGGAAATGTAAAATGTCAATATATAAAAGTCGCATTTGTTTCAAACCCTTGTAATATATAAAGTCATGTATTGAATCTGCCTACTTGAAAACAGATTAACCGTAACTGTAAGGTGCTTTTGGTAAATTGTATGCAAAGTATCTTTTCTGACCATGAGCTGTCTCCTCATTGACTGTGTATGGTATTCTACCAACCCTTTAAAAACACCATTTGCAAACATAACTTACTAGGTGGAATCTGAAGTCCATTTAAATGAGTTAGATGGGGAGTGAGCAAGTGAGGGATAGGAGAATGTCTAGCTGGAGTTAAGCAGTACCTTATACATACAAAGTGGGAGCTTGGAACCAGGCGGTTCTCTCCTTCTCTCACAGTTACAGTATCTCCTTCCTGAGCCTCTCATGTGCTACATACAAGAGGAATTATTTTGTATATAGTACTCTCTTTGGTCAATAATGAAGCATAATTTTAATGTCCATTGATTTCTGGTTAACTTCTACTAACCCTTTGTCATGTATGGCAAACCTAAACCCCATGAAAGTATTTAGGTTCCGGTCTAGGCATGTTTTTCTGCCTATAACAGTGACCTTTGGATTTGACCCAAGCCCTCAGTTACTTGGGTGTGACCAGATCTTACTGCATGAGAATCCAAAGACTCTGGCAGGGGCAGCCAAGGAAGTCAAATACATACTGCAGTGATAAAGACAGAGCTGATGTACTCAGACTGGCTGGGTCAGAACCAAAAAACTGTCAGAAGAAGCCGGGTCAAAACCAGCGAGTCAACACAAGGCATAGGACCAGGGAAGCAGGAACCAGGGAGCAGCAATTACAACACCAAGAAAAAAGTAAGTTTGACCTATAATGGGCAATAAGTGAGCACAGAGCAGGGGTCAACACTGGTTAACACTCAGCACGTGGCCAGAATAAGAGCAGCTGAAAGAAGCCATTAGGGATGTAGCGAACCGCCGAGTATGTGTTCGCGAACGCCGTTCGCGAACACCGGCAAAAAATGCGAACAGTTCGCGAACTGTTCGCGAACTTCGAACATCCGAAAATCATTCGATTCGAACGATCGTAGGATTTTTAATCGTTCGATCGAACGATTTTCGTTCGAATCGAACGAAAATCGTTCGATTTTAGCGATCGAATGGTCGAACAATTTTGACGCGAACGTCGCGCGACGTTCGCGAACTTGCGGCGGACGCGAACAGCCGATGTTCGCGCGAACAAGTTCGCCGCAGAACAGTTCGCTACATCCCTAGAAGCCATGCCTACTTGAAAAAGCAAGGATATAAAAGGGACTACATAGTAATCTTTGGATCACTGGTTCAAATCAGGGTGTTATACTTCTGCTTTGATTACATCTCTCACTTCCGCTGCCTCAGGTCCCCCTGTTTTAATGCCACATGTTATTGCATCTCTTATAGTTCTTACCCTGGCCCCAGTCTGTCTGCCACATTCTTTCAACGAATACTCAGTGCTGCCTGTTTAGTTAATATGAACCCCAACTATACATTTAAACACATTTGGCATGCCAAATGGTTATGATATTTTTCTTTTCTGCCTCATCCATTCTGAAGCAACCATTGGGCTTTTATTCATTTATTCACAGTCACACTCACTACTTTGGATTTCACTACCTGTACCACAAAAAAAGCTATTACGGTATGTAATATCTTGCATTCACAATATGTCTCTCTCTGGGGCAAATTCACTAACCGGAGTTGCGCCAGCGATGGCTTTGCCGCACTTCGTCTGGTGAATTTTCACCAGTGCTCAGCAAATTCACTAAAATGTGAAGTTGCACTCAGCGAAGCGAAAGGTAGCAAAGTTGAGCTAGCAAAAATTCGCCAGGCAAAGCGAATTTGCGATACGGAAGGGGAATTTGCATACGGTGGGAACTTAAAGTTTGAATGGACGTATATGTTACAACAAATACATAAAACTACACAAGACCAGGGAGCCTAAATGAATGCAAATAGAGATGTTTTATTGCCCTACACATGTGCCCTACACATGTGCCCAGAGTATAGTTTATGTGCCATATGTTATGAAAAGTAGGGGGGAAGCAGGGTACCCAAAAAAAAAATTTCATCCTTTGCAGCCTATCACCCATGAAAATGGAAAAGACTACAGCTTTTTTTTGGGACTTTTTTTCTTGAAGTCCTATCTACTCTATTGCACTTCGCCAGGTCTGAGCTGGCGAAGGCAAGTCTGGCCTAAGAGGTAACGTTCAGTAAAATCAACTTCTTAGTGAATTTGCGTAGTAACGATCTTTAGCCCTGATGAAAATTCGCCTGGCGTTAGAGTGTGAAGTTGCGCTAGAGTGTATCACCTTTGCTAGCGTATTTTCGCCAGCACCCATTAGTAAATAGGCAAAGTATTGAAATCACTAAACGCTGGCAAAATTTCGCCACCGTTCACCACTTTGCACCTTAATGAATTTCCCCCTCCTCTGTCTCTGTAAGCTCCTCTTCTGACCCCCAACTCCCCTATCAACAACTACAACACCACTGTGACCTCTTCCTATATGTAATCCTATTTATAAATAAATAGAAATATATGCTGCCTATTGATCCTTCTGCAGCATTTGATACAGGTAACCACCTCCTTCTTTTAAATGAACTACACCTGTTTATTACAAGTGTCTCTGCTTTATCTGCTTAGGGTCGCACCTTTTCTTTCTTTGAAGTCTTTTTCTTGATGATCTCATTGTGGAGACGTGGAGCATTCTGGATGGCTGCTTGCTACCTGAAGCTTCTGTTCTTCCTTATACATTCAGCACCACTATCACAAAATGTAATTTCCCCCAAAACACGTTCCTATGAGTCACATTAGACCCTTTCCTTGCCTTCTCAGTCCACACTGAATCCCTGACAAGAACATGCCAATTCTCAAAAACATTTAAAAACGAGTTTCTTCCTGTGCCCACTTCAATCTATCATTAATGATGGTGCACACATTAGCTTACCTCCCTCTAATGAAGACTCACTCCTGGCTCCCTGCAGTGGACCATCAAAGCTCTGCTGCTCTCTCCTGTCTTGGACTTCTTTCCAACTCCTATTCTTATGTACATAAATATTGTCACTAGTTTAATTTTCATTTACTTTACCCTGATTTGCATCTACAGTAGGTCTTGTAAAGCAGTGCACCAAACATAAAGCAGTCATAAAATAATAAAAAGTCAGTCACTCTCCCCTGCTCTCATGTCCTTGACATTAAGTTGTTTTAAATCCAGGTAAACCCGTGTTTAGTAGTGGTAAATGAAAAAATGTAAATTACATCTCAAGATGCATTTTATTGGGAGTGACTGCTTGGTGACTTTGAGACTCCCAGAGCTGTGGAAACTGGGCAGCAACCCAAATTACCTATAATATGATCTTCAGCAATCTGTATTGTTGCATGTCAGAAATATTTATCTAGATATGGAGCATATTTTTGTCTTTGGTTTGCATGACAAAGGCAATTCACCTTTAATTAAGAATGATTGTTCAAGTGTGGGTATTTTGATTGATGTTGTCTGTTTTCCTTTAAATTTTCATAGGGAACAATGAATGTACAAATGGATATGATTTGTTGATGTGGTTTATTTACATACTGTAGCTGCAGAAACAGCACAGTTCCTTAGCTGGATATTGAGATTTGCAACAAAGTTAAAAATGCTTTGCTCCACAGAACACCTAGAAAAATTCAAGTCAAAGCAATTACTATCCTAATGCTGCAAATTTTTTATGTATAATGGCATCCAGGGAACTGAAGAACCACTGAAAATTGGTGGAAGGTTCTTTACAAAAGTATCTTTTTATGCATCACATAAATAAAGTTTAGCTATCCAGAACATTCAACATATACTGCTGTGATTTCAAATAAATTCCATGTATTGCTGAAATTATAACATGTGTACTGTTTGTTAGAAATGATTTAACTTTATGGGAAAATGAGAAGACAATTATTTAGGAAACCCTAACATTAAATGGCATAGGCAGATTGTATGCATCTGATGCATCCTAAACAATGACTGATTTTACTGAATTACTGTGACAGGAATCTGCAGCCTGTGGCTCACCAACTATGATTGAATTACATCTTACAGCCTTCAAATGTCAGCAGTCATTTTAGTGAAACTGATTAGATTGCTGAAAGAGAACTAAAAATGCACCAGTTATTTGATTTAATTTCTATTAATTATGGAATACTTATGAATTGTATAAGCCAGGAGCAAAACAGGGGATTTTCTCACTGGAATTGGTAGGGTCCCTTATTTACATATAATACACAGCCCTACATGCTTATAAATGGTAAGTTGATAATCTTTCCTTCCAGCAATTGTTGCACATAAAACTGTGTGGTCAGAGAGGGCTTATGTGGTGCCAGAAATTACATCCTGTCTTTTAAGAAACTACACCATACTATCCAGAGCAATCTTTTAGGGGCAGATTTATCAAGGGTGAATTGAAAATTCTAATTTTCTAATTCAAATTTCAAGTTTATTTTAGTGTCATTTGACTAGGGAATAGTCCAAATTCAATTTAAATTTAAAATCTAAATTTGGATTTTAAAATTTATCATGTATTATCTCTTTAAGAATTCAAAGAAACTCCCATAAACTTATTCAATTTAAATCGAATTTAATTAACCCTCGATATTCGACTGGGAATGCGCAAAAACTGCGAACGAACGATCGAAGGAATAATCCTTCGATCGAACGATTAAATCCTTCAAATCAAACGATTCAAAGGATTTTAATCCAACGATCGAAGGATTATCCTTCGACCGAAAAAAGTTAGCCAAGCCTATGGGGACCTTCCCCATAGGCTAACATTGGGTTCGGTAGCTTTTAGGTGGCGATCTAGGGGGAGACAGTACTTCGACTATCAAGTGGTCGAATATTTGAACGATTTTTAGTTTGAATAATTTGATTCGAAGTCGTAGTCGAAGATCGAAGTAGCCCATTCGATGATCGAAGTAGCCCAAAAAACACTTCGAAATTCAAAGTTTTTTAACTTCGAATCCTTCACTTGAAGTTAATGAATTGGCCCCTTAATGTCTCATAGAGGCAAACTATTGTCCAAGGGACATTGGATGATTTGGTCACTTATGAACCCTATAATAAGGAATAAAGTTCAATGTTAATATTGAGATAACATTTGTGTACAGAATTGTATATTTTTATTAATATAAAACTTAAAAGTTTAGCTCACGTTAAGGTCGCCACGATGATAGCCAGAAAAATGAATGTCTCAAGCTGAAGTATAAATTGTATTTAACTTATATTTAGAGGGAAGTGTGAGAGTACAGTAATCCAATCAAGTTACTGAGCTTGCATGCCCATGAAATCAATCTGACAGGTACAGTTAATATTCAGAGATGTGCTAGATTGGAAAGATTTGTAATGATTTGTGTCATGCTTTGAAAAATTCACACCAATATATTATGAAGATGTACAATACTAATTCTAAAAAGAATTCCTAAAATGGCACATAAGCGCTGTGAATGAATAATGGAAAAGTCAATGCTAATTGGCAAGCCCTGAAAAGTAACAATAATAGAAGTCTCAGTCATCCTTAATTTCACATTCTTTAGAAACGATTTCAGAAGTGTGGTGAGGGTTTATAATGCATTTGTTTTCTTATAGTGTAAAAGAAGTGCTGTGTATTGTAGGCAAGATATTTTTGTCCAACTATTTTTCACCTGCTAAGCACATCTTTTCCCCAAGTGTAAACGTTTCCACTAATTACCAAGTGAAAGCTTTCCAACACAGACAATGAAGGTTAAAAGTGCTACTTGTAACAAAATCTATACTAAAGGGCACTGGCCTTGAGTGTTACAGACAATTCATTACACGACACATCTATAATTTAATTGTCAATAAATGTATTATTACTAATTTGTATAGTTAACAAGTGGGTCAGTGTATTTTGTTTTCTGCCCAAAAAAATAGAAAGGATAAATGATGTTGATTACTTTGTGGTGTGGAAAGGACAGAGATGTCAATCCTGCAGAGCACGCAGTCGGGTACATGACAAAAGCTAATCTCACATCAGTGGACATTATAGCACAAGCATGTGCACAACTCCTGAAAATTGTGAAAAATCATCTGAAGTCGTCAGAAATGGGTTGAAAGTATATAGTGATAAAGAGTGATAACAGACCACAAAATCTGGTAAAGCCCATTGACTTTAATGCATTTGGATCAAATAGTCGCACGCATAAAAAGTATTTTGACACCCATTGACTTCAATGCTTTCCCAAATTTTTTGGTGAAAAAACAAAACAGGTTCGCCCATTACTAGTTCTAAGGAGCAACTCATATTTCCCTGGCAAGGCAATATCATTTTCTTTCAGTTACGACAAAATGATGACATCAGATACTACTACCAAACCAGGCGAGGCATATTTATCTTTACAGGCATGGGATCTGTTATCTGTAAAACTATAATCTGGAAAGCTCCCATACACTCCATATTAAAATGTAAAAAAAAAAACATTTCCTATTCCTCTGTAATAATAAAACAATAACTGATTCTTAGATCTACCAGTCAGCTGTTATCTTGTGTTAGGGAGCTGTTATCTGGTTACCTTCCCATTGTTCTTTTGTTTGGCTGCTGGGGGGGGGGGGAAGGGAGGGGGTGATATCACTCCAACTTGCAGTACAGCAGTAAAGAGTGATTGAAGTTTATCAGAGCACAAGTCACATGACTTGTGGCAGCTGGGAAATTGACAATATGTCTAGCCCCATGTCAGATTCCAAATTGAATTTAAAAAAATCTGTTTGCTCTTTTGAGAAATGGATGTCAGTGCAGAATTCTGCTGGACCAGCACTTTTAACTGATTCATTTTGAATTTTTTTTTCCCCCATGACAGTATCCCATTAAGGCCTATTCAGAAAACCCTTGGTCCCAAGGATCCTGGATAGCAGTTCCCATACCTATACTAAATACATACCATGCATAGTAAACTTAAAACAAGCGAAAGCTATGTGCATTTTTAGTGTTTCCTGGTACAGGTATAGGATCCATTATCCAGAAACCCGTTATCCAGAAAGCTCCAAACTACAGAAAGGCCATCTCCCATAGACTCTATTATAATTAAATAATCTCAAAAATAATTTCTGTTTTCTCTGTAATAATAAAACACTTCCTTGTACGTGATCCAAACTAAGAAATAATTAATCCTTATTGTAAGCAAAAGCATCATGTCTACATGATTTTCTACTAGAATTAAGGTATGAAGATCAAATTACAGAAAGATCCGTAATCAGGTAAACTCCAGGTCCCGAGCATTCTGAATAATAGGTT
Organism: Xenopus laevis; assembly: GCF_017654675.1. NCBI lineage: Eukaryota > Metazoa > Chordata > Amphibia > Anura > Pipidae > Xenopus > Xenopus laevis. Next base: position 115,138,177 of record NC_054372.1, on the reverse strand, counting down.
CAATACCTGTATTATGATATTCACTCACTGTTAGCCATATGAGCAGTTTGAGAAATAAAAGCTCTTTGAAATTACACCCCATATGCAGACTGAGTTCCTTGCATCATGCTAAGTGATATGATGAATTATGGATCTTTTTCTGATCTGCATTGGACAAATTACCATTTACAGGCCCTCCCGAGGTATTCTAACATTATTTCATAATTACTTACTTAATATTTTACAATGAATCAAATTTACATGACTTCTGCAGAAATGGGAGGATGGAGAAATGTATTGGAAAGGAAATGCGTGAACCTCAGTGTATTAAAGAATTAATACATTTTCATAAATGCAGGGACTTCTTCCTTGGAAAAATTCTAATTATCATAGAGCTTTTCATTTACTTTTTTAAATGCGGAAGCAACAAAGAAAATACCCATTATGTGTGCTGCCACATGGAAGAGTTTTAACAAGTTAGTGTAAATTTACTTCCATATTACATTCATTAATAGATGGAAAGAATAAACAAACTTTTATCTGTCTTCTGGGCTATTTGCAAAACAGCCAAGTGACAAGTCATGTGATTCACATATTCCTTCTGACCCTGAACCTTGCCAGCTTTCTGCTAACCCCTTGAAGTTACCTTATGAACATGCACCTGTCAGCATACAGTTCTGCTTGTTGTGCAAGCATGCCATGCTCTAACACATTGAGTGGGATATTTAACAAAATCTGGAAAGTTCACACTATTTTTGAAAACTACCCTGACCAAATTCACACAGACGTTTTCCCCCATCAATCAATAAATCTTTCCGAAAAAAGATAAAATCAGGAAAAAAATCCTAATCCTATGAATTTTTCAGATTTGTTACTGAAAACTGCAACTTTTTCGAATTTGACTCCCAAAACCACTAAATCTTTGGATTATTGAACAAAACTTAGCACAGATCAGTATATCTTTGGGACATCTGCCTTTGACTTTTACATGAACTCAGCAGGTCTGAGTTGGAATACTTTTTTTATTCAGGCTTTTAACATCAACAGAGTTTAATAAATCACAAAAACAAATCGAGTTTTTTTTCCTCCAGTATTTTTTTTTTTGCCTTTAAAAGTCAAACAAGAAAAAAAAAAATCAGAGTTTAATAAATAATCCCCTGAAATGTGCAAAATACACATCAAATACCAAAAGGTTTGCCTTGCATTTCTGTCCCCCTTCACTAGTGTATACTGTAAGTGCCACCATCTTGGAAAATATCTATGAAATGTTTTGAAAAGTATTCATTCTCTAGCTTGCTTATATATCGGCCCCTAATTGGTGCCCCTGATTACAGAAATATTGCAGGGTTTCACAGTTTCTCATTAAATAAGCATTTTCTGTATTGTCCAGTTAACTTATCCCTCTGGACAATACAGAAAATGCTATACTTATTTAATGAGAAACTGTGAAACCCTGCAATATTTCTGTAATCAGGGGCACCAATTAGGGGCCGATTCACTAACCTCGAGTGAAGGATTCAAAGTAAAAAAACTTTGAATTTCGAAGTGTTTTTTGGGCTACTTCGACCATCGAATGGGCTACTACGAGCTTCGACTACGACTTTGAATCAAACTATTCGAACTAAAAATCGTTCGACCATTTGACCATTCGATAGTCGAAGTACTGTCTCTTTAAGAAAAAACTTCGACCCCCTAGTTCGCCATCTAAAAGCTACCGAACTCAATGTTAGCCTATGGGGAAGGTCCCCATAGGCTTTCCTAAGTTTTTTTGATCAAAGGATTTTCCTTTGATCGTTGGATTAAAATCCTTTGAATCGTTCGATTCGAATGATTTTATCGTTCGATCTAAGGAATAATCCTTCGATCGTTCGATCGCACTATTTGCGCTAAAATCCTTCGACTTCGATATTCGAAGTCGAAGGATTTTAATTCCCAGTCGAATATCGAGGGTTAATTAACCCTCGATATTCGACCCTTTGTGAATCGGCCCCTTTGTGTCACTCTAGCTCTCGAATTTGAGCTTCTAGCATTCTCCACAAAGCTGCTGGTTGGGCTTCTGATATAACCATAGGGTTTGACGGTTCTTAAATAAAAATGCATGCATTTCAAGCATTTACCTTACTTATAAGTAGTGATCAGCAAATTTTTTAGTCATGTATGGTTTCAGTTTCTGAGTTTCACCACCGGAGAAGAGTTTTGGGAATGTCGCACTGAAGAGAAATGTTGCACGGTAGACAAAAACGTTGCAGTAGACAAAAAAATCATCCGTAGACTAACATATTTTACTACAAAAAAGTTGCTTATAGACTTTAATGCGTTTTGCGACAGATTCCCTCATCATTACTGATGAGAGCCATGGAAACATAAATATTTTAAATAGACAAGTGTCATGGGAAATATTCTAAAAGATTCAGTAGAGTTAATGCAAGTTTCTAAGTTACTACCTTTATGGTATCGCCTTCTATATAATTTGGGTTTGTTTCTGCTTATGTTTTACAGGTATTGTTCCATTTTGGCTTCTTTGTCTTCTTCTTACCATGCTGCAACAATACAATTTAGTGTCGGCATCCTCACTACTGGTTTGTTGTAAACACAGTATAACACAGTAAAAGGCACAAGAGTGGTAATAAAGAATGTTTTGGTCAGGATAATAGCGAAAGCTGAGCCAATGAACCAATAAAACCATCATAGAAGTTAGAAAAAAAGCTAAGAATATCCCACTCTTACGTTATAAAAAAAACCCCAATAAAAACAAAGTAAAAAATATGTTGTACAGTAGTTCTCTACCATTAGAACTAAAGTTATTATTAAATGAACTATCTACTATGGAAATGTGACCTAATATGTTTGGTTTATTGCAGTGTAGCAAAGGTGGTACAGATAAAACAACTATTGGGAAAATATCAAAAATTGCTTGAATAAGAACAAAAATTTACATATCTGAACTTAATATTTTTCAATGAAAATTGTACATTATGCATTTTTTAAAGACCACTTGGAGGTGCCATATCTTTTGGCATAAATATGTTTTTTCATAAAAAAGTTTTCTTACACACGGACTACTGGTGCAAACTTTAAAATCTTTTTTCCACCAACTTTTTTCCTAAAATTGCTAAATATATTGCGTATATGTGAGTAATATGTGCAAAAAGGAAAATTATTGGCACTAAGGAAAACAATTGCTTGCATAGCCTATATTTTTGATGACTTTAAATACATTAGGGGGGTTATTTATTTAAGTCTGATTTTTTTTCTGGAAAAACACAATTTTTCGTACAAAAAAACTTAAATATATTAAACCTCAATGGTGTTACAAGTCTAAATAAAAAAGTACTCAGATGTGCCAAGTTCATGTAGAAGTCAATTGCAGATGTCCTGTTGACATTTTGAAGATACAGTATCTTGATTTGCACTGGACTGAAGATTTCATGGTTTTGGGCGGCAAATCCAAAAAACCGCAGGTTTCAGCCATCAGACATTTTTCCTGCACAAGAAATTTTCAGGAAAATGTATTGATAAATAGGGGGGAAAGTCCGTACAGATTTGGGCAGATTGGTTTTTAGAAAATAATGAGAAAATTTCAGATTTTGATAATTAACTTCCTAAATGTGATGACTGAATGTGCCCCGTTTTGCTGAAATTTTTGCGGCAAATTTTTTCATCAATTTTACAAAAATGTCACTGCATATTTATACCTCCCAAAATTTTTCTCTTATCACTATTCCCCACTAGTATTCCTAATAAATCTGCTTCTGATTATTACATCATTGATAAAATGTGACATTTAACTAGTGATGGGCGAATTTCTCCAGTTTCGATTCACAGAAAAATTTGCGAATTTCAAGGGAAATTCGTGAAATGCCGACAAATTTGCAAAACTCTAAATTTGATGCATGTGTCAATTTTGATGGCCATGGCAATTGGCGTCAATTTCGATGCTCACGGCAATTTTGACACCGGCGTTAAAGTTAATGTGCGTCCGAATAGTGTTGCCGTGCGACGGTTTTGACTCAAGCGACTTTTCTGACGCGCGTCTGAATTTTCACAGGAGTTTCGCAAATTTATTCACCAGCTGCAAAACACGGAAATTTGCCAAGAATTCGCAACTGGCAAATTTATTTGCCCATCACTACAAATAACATGTACTTTAGTTATGTTATGGGTCAACCCATCCAACTCGATTTAAGCATTTATTACATTGTCATATACTGTAATTCAACTACCTGCCTAAATATATTGCAGAATTCCCCAAAGCAGCTAAATACAAATGACTTCTTCACCAACTATAAGGCTCAGAAATTGAATTTATTTGTAACAAGCAACAAAACTAGTGAATGTTGAACCTAAAACTCTTTAACCGTTAATTCATAAAATGCAGATCTCTGTGCAAAGCTGTCCTAAAGAGCCACCAAGTGTTTCGTAGCCTATATCAACCAGAAATAACAAGCAAACCTCAGTCTCTGAGCTGCTCAGGCACAAGACAAATGTGGGACCATCTGCTTTTCTAGCAATATATAAAATGTAAATACCTAAAAAAATCAAATATTATTCCTTTATTTATTTTGTATAGTCTTTAAAGAAATGTTTGCCATGGATTTCCTTACGCTGCCTCTTATGACAGCTCCTTAGTGTTTAGCTGTTTGACTACATATGTAATAAATTAAGAAGCGCATTATACTTATCTGCTTAGGATATCCTTTGTATATGGATTAATAATAAAGGAGAAAAATCACTTACCTCAAGGGTAAATGCGCATATTCTTTTCTATAACACATCAAATCTATATAGTGCAGCCTTTTTGTTTGCAGAGAATGCAGGAGAGACAAGACATGCGATTTCAAGAAAACAAATATTTGACATTTGATTACTAGTGTGAATTCTGATGAATTCTTTAACTGTTCTGAGCAGACCATTTATTATACCATAAAATAATTATTTACAGTAGTTCTCCCACTGCTCACTACGGAAAAGTGCCTTGTTTGCATTCTTTCCTCTTTTTAGAGCACAATAATCTGTCTTACGTAGGTGTACTTGAATTTATCCTGTATTGTGCAACGTGCATAGTAATATTTCTTCTCCTACGTGAATGACACAATAATTTTTCTACTACGTCAAGGGACGCTGTTGCTATTCCTACATCAGGGAATCAAAGTCTCCATACTTTTTGTATATACAAAAGAGTGGTCATCTAATGTGTAATCCCTGACACAATGCCTTGCTCATTTAAATATGAATTCAGATCTCCAGGTCAAATGTATCTGATGGCATGAACTCTTGCTTCATGCACTCACATTTGCATATTAATAGGAATTTCATTTGCATTATTAATTACTCAAGATCCACCTGAGAATAACCAAAAACAGCATAACAAGACACAGAGTTATATCCTTCTGCCTCACTTGTAGCTTTTGATTTATTACATTTTGAAGGAAGGTGAACATGTCTTTAAAGCAAATATTATAAGATAAACCCTCAAGTCAGCACTTCCTAACATCATCTTGATCTGAACATCTATCAATGTATCACAAAATGCTGCTTTTGGATTCAGGTGCACAAATCAAAATGATATCCACCCCACATTAAAATACAAAAGGATCCATTGTTTATCTGACCTTATGGCTGGTTACAGTAAGAAGTCCTCGAGGAATGAATAATGCAGGAAATGCCCGGAGAGAAGACAGAACCTTGCACTTGATCCCAGTGAAGATATAATTAATCCATATTTAAGGCAAAATTAATGTTTAAATTATTTTTTAATAGACTTATGGTATGAACATTCAAATTACTGGAATGTTATATGGAAAACCCCAGGTCATTCTGGATAAGATATCCCATACCTGTATAATAAGGCAATTTATTAATAGTTTGCTATTAATTGCTTGGAGACATCAGAGCAATCTTCTGGCAAAGAAGTGGATATACTATTTCCTGACATTATTTCAACAGCATTGAAAGTAAGTGAATACAAAAACAATATTTTTTTATTTAAGAATTATTATAATAGAATCCACCATATACTCATTTATCTTATTGTATAAGGACGGCTCTGACAAGAGAATATCATTAAGGCTTGCAAGGGGCTGTTGCTGACTTTTGTCCTACTTCGAAAACATAATGCAGCACGACATCATACAACATTTTTCTAATATATCACCTTGATAGTTCATATGTGCAATCCTTCATTTTATTCCATGGTGAAAGCGGGAAGGTGAAATGCGAAGAAGAAGAAGAAATGCTTGCATTTTCAATTTTACTGCAAACGGAATGTTTTTTTCTCTGACCGTGTCAGTGGCAATGGGGTCAGAAAAGTATTGCCATGCTAAGCTTTAACACTTCATTATAAAAACGTAGGGGATACATCACCACCTCAGCTACGAAATTGTTTGAAAAAGCTTTGTGCACTGGTTAAAAAACAGGCCCAGGAAAACGTGATCTAAAACATTTAGTTTTGTTACTAAGAAAATAGTAACTGAGAATCTAAAGCACTAAGGGGCAGATTTATCAAGGGTCAAATTGAAAATTCTAAATCAAAATTCCAATTTTAGTTTTTTTATGGTCAAAATCTCAAATTCGTCTAGGGAGTTATTCAAATTCGAGTTTTTAAAAAGATTTGAATTCGATTTTCGAGATATATCATACTCTGGCCCTTCAGAACCTGCAGCATTGCTGTGGAAGTCAATGGTAGATGTCCAGGGATCAATTTGGAGATGTTTGCTGCCTTCCTAACATTCAAGTGTTTTTTTGGAGAAAATCGAGTTCGAATTGAATTTCGAGTTCATGGGAGTTTGTGGGAGTTTTAAAAAACTTACATGAATTCAAAATTCAACCCTTGATAAATGTACCTCTAAAAGGCATATTTATCAAGGGTCAAATTTCGAATTGAAAAAACTTCAAAATTCGAATTCAAAAAGACCAACCGAAATTAAGTTGAAGTTTTTTTTTGTCTAATAGGTCTGTTTTCCATCGAATAGGTCATATTTGCCAGAATTCAAATCATACGAATCTAAGGAATAGCGTATTCTATCAAATTCAATTGGAAGTTTTCCCCCAAATAAACTCCACCAATTGACTCTGAATAGGTTCTAGGAGGTCCTCCATAGGCTAAAACAGCAATTTGGCAGGTTTTAGATGGCGCATGGTCGAAGTCGAATTTTTAAAGAGACAGTACATGATAAATTTTGATATTCACATTTTTCAATTTTTTTCAAATTCAAATCAAATTTGGACTATCCCCTAGTTGAAGTACACAAAAAATAGCTCAAAATTCGAATTTTTTTTGCACCCGGGCCTGCACCAACTACCAGGGGTGTGATTGCACCCGGGCCTGCAACCCTTAGGGCTTGCCAGGAGGTCACACACACACAAATCCACCAAAAAGATTGTGTCCAGAGGCCTAGCCATGCATCATATAGTGGCCTGGCCATGCGTTGTATATGTTACTAAAAGCAGTATATATAACCGTAATATATATATATTATTTATATTGTATTTTTATGATGTTTTAATGTTATTTTTAGTCACTTGGGGCATTTTTCAACACTGATGACACTTTTGGAGAGCTGATGGGTGGGCTGAGGGCTGCTGGCAGTATTTTTATTGCAGTTAATAGAAAATAACTTGCAGAAGTAGATGGCATTTTGTTCAAGTCAGCTTGGTGATAAAAAGCATTACATGAATCATTTATGAATGTAGCCCCAGTGTGTAAAGTGTGATTTCAGATGCAATTTTATGTGTCATCCCTCATACTTCCCTAATGCAATTTTAATCCCTCTATTGTTTTTTTTTTTTTTTTTACTTAATTGTCTTTTTTGTAGAAAATGATTACTATGACTCCATAAATACCTCCTTTTTGTATACAGTATTTTATCTTTCAGCTTTGCATAAGTACCCTGCTTGTATCTATGTGAATATGGTACCTATCTCATCTGTTCCTTTAGTAGTTAATTAAGCTGGCTTCCAGGCAGTCTTTACCACTTTTGAAGAAAATGCCATTCATAAAGGTACAAATGATATTCTGATGTAGTGAGTGTTATTTTATCTGTTATATCAACGTGACCAATCTGGGCCATTAAAAGGGGATATACTGTATACCTTACAGTACCAGTGCCATTCCATCCAAATGCTGCTGAATGACAATTCCGGCATTCTCGAGTGTAAAGAGTTAAAGCATGATGAGAACTGTAGTCATCAAGCATAGGGATGAATTCTTAAAGCAACACTGCACAATATTCTATGTTATCCAAATTCTCCAGGACCCGCAGTCTTACTGATGTAACAATTATTGTGCCTTCTTTGTTTGTCATTTGACTCACTGTTTTGGTTTCTTATGATTGTGCCTTAGGGCATTCCTTTATTTTTGTATAGCTCTGAACAAACAAATATTGCTATATGCCCCTTTTGAAATGGGAATACAATATAATAACAGCAAGAGGAAATTGCATAGCAATCTTAATATTTGTTTGCATATGTAATTAAGCATGTGAGTCCTACTGGGAGAGCTAGGGGGAGCAAAAGAGTCACTTTTAGGAAATATACATCCCCCTTGTATACAACAAATCCCATCATACTCAGACAGACAAAAGCTATCAGATACTGCTTTGATATGCATGTCAATAATAGAGTGGTTTCTCAGTTTACATTTTTTGTCTGTCTTGGGAGGGACCCTGTCCTTTTTTTATGGCACTGGACATCCCTTTGGCTAACTATGGCTTCTATCCAAATACTGTAACTGCAAAAAATTACTTTTTACAATAAAGAATAACACTGAAAAATGTCAGTGTATTGATTTGTTTCCCAACATTTCAAATCATTTTAAAAACTAGTTTATTCTTGACTTCCATTAATATGTGGCAAGCATAAAACTTAACTGTTTCTGTTTCTGATGTCTAATGGCACATAAACTACAAATCCATTACCACAAATTCAATTGTAAACTGATAGCAACGATAAAGTAGATAATTCCCCCTTTCTACCATATGCTACTGTGCCCAATTAAGCACATGCTTTACAATTAAAAGCTTCACTTCCAATAAAGGCAATCTAGGATACAGTATGCTTTTCAGCCACCAAAGCCAAGATCTGCGGGAAATGCCTTGCCTCTAACCATTACTTATAGTAGAGAAGTTTTTTTTTCCTTAAACTAGAACATTAGCATTTCTTATTTTTGAAAATAGAGCACAATACTCTCACTGACTGTCTGAGTCTCAGCTCACTTGGGGTGCTGCGATGATCCCTCTAATCCCTGATTAGCACATATCTAAAATGTTATCCTGGATTTTGATTAGGCAAAATAATTCTTTGCCAGAAAATAGAAATGACAGGATATATCCATTACATTACATTCTTCCAACCCTTCATTTTAGGGAGAGTTTTCCAGCCAGCATTAAGTTGTGGCCCCTGTTTAGTTTACACTCTCTGCCCTCAGTTGTCAAGGGATAGTGAAAGCTGCATTTCAGCTGAAAAACTGCTGCATAAATCTCCATAACGTGCTGTCGGATTGTCCTGCTAAGATTAGGTGACTTGCTGTTAAGCAGGATTGCTCTTTGTGCCGGCTGACTTAAATTAATCAAGATACATTCATGTCAGATTTGTGTTATTCTTCATTAATGAAGAGTTTGCTGATGAGAAAAAATTAAAAAGCAAAGTCTAACACCTGAACAAGAAACAATAACTTATATAGAAGAGCTCTACTGAATCTGGATCCTTTTCTATACTTCTAGCTGTTCATTTCCCGGACTCTTGGAGTCACTGCGAGCATTGAGATTTTAAAAATGGCTAAGGAGAAGGCTATTTTTAGATAGCATAGTTATTGCAATGCAGGTGCAGTGAGTCCTTATAAAGTGACAGCACTGCAGAAATAAGCTAGCATCAGCTCGCTGCTGAAGCCAGCTAATGACTTGGGAATGGTCAATGTTCTGTAGTTTAAAACAACCTACTTATTTATCTAGTTACAATGAGGACAGTTTGCTAAAGATATTTAAATATCTATCTATCTATCTATCTATCTATCTATCTATCTATCTATCATATATCATAAATCTATCTAGCTAGCTAGCTATCATCTGTATGTCTGTCCATCCATCCTATTAGCTGCATTTAAAAACAAAAGCCTGATTGGTTGCGATGTGCTGCCAGACCTCATGCACTGTTTTCTACTTTTAATACCCGCATCAATTCGCAAAATGATATCTGAACTGTAAAAATGATGCATTGTATCCCATTTCGATTTTATCAGTAACAAATTTACCATGTTTAGCTCTAGCCCAAAAATTCATTATGAATAATATGAGTACCATGAGGTCCACAAACTCCTTCTCATTCACTTAAATTAAAACCACAGCTGGTGAGCAGAAACTATTTTTTTAGTTTGTTGGCCCATTATACTCCCGGTCACAGACCTGCATGTCTAATAAGAAACAAGTTGATGGGAGTATGAAATAAGACAGAGAGCGAAGAGAGCTCATTATCAAGGTCTGTGGTTTAACCTTCTTCCTCTCCGTACAAAAAATATTGAAATTCCCTTCTGTGCTATAGTAAGCTAGAAAGAAACTACTGAGAAAGGGAAACAAGCACAGCTAACTAAAAAATTCAATCTATCAGTAGAAAAGAAAAAAAGAGCAACAAATAGATTTGCATGATAATCATGAAAAAACATGGTCACTGTCAATTAAGGTTTTTCTTCTCTACACAATGAATGCAAGTCAAGTACTAACCTAAACAGGCCTACACTGGCAATTTGGAGACTTTGGAAAGTACCTTTTGGGGCCTTTGTGTCACAATCTTATTTAACCTTTGTCATTGTCCATCTGAATTCATTTTGGGGCAATTTAAGGTGGGCAAGAAACCAACATAATTGTTAGCCTTGCTACATAAAGCAAGATGTCACATTTTTATATTCAGTTACACAGAATAACAGAGTACCCCTTAGTGATGGGTGAATCTGACCCGTTTCGCTTTGCCAAAAATTCATAACGTGAAAATTCATCATAATGCATTGAAGTTTATGGGAATCAACTTTTTTTTGTGTGCAATGTGGCAAGTTTAGTTTTAGTCACGTGACATGGGTGTCATTTTTTTCCATTGAAACTTGACGAAAAGTTCACTTATTACTACCCCTATCTCATGAGGAGTAATTATCTTGCTCAAAGCCACATGGAATTGACACAGGGACTATTACGATAAAAAGTATTCTAGTTTATTTGACGTCAACATTAAGCCACTCCCTCTCCATATCACCCTTTGAGCAGGTTTAATCTATTGCCTCTTTGGAATAATAACAACTGCTTTAAATATGTTATCACTAACGTACCATGTCTGCTCTAGCTACAAACCAGTTTAGCATCATTTATTTATTCTGATGGGACCTTAGTGTCCTGAATCCTCCTGGAAGAAGTGGAAAATTGCCTGTAAATTCAGTAAGCACCCCATTTGCGATCATTTTGCTTTTTAACCTCATGTGTAGCTGGCTTGGTGTAATGTATTTTGTTTTGTTAATCGTTCGCAAAGACCATTGTGACTGTTAGCAACCATGTTTGCTTCATTTTGGACTGATTTCAGTAATAATTTGTAATAAGATGTCACAATCGTGAAGCATATTTTGCTAACCTTTGATTAGCAATATAATATGACTTTACATTGCGAGCCGCACTAAACATTTGTAAAAAAAACATTTTGAACAATGCTTGCATTTGTATTACATTACATTGCCCTTTAAGTCATTAAGCACTGAATTGACCCAGAAGCCATCCCATTTGCAATTTTATAGTTTCTGTACAGTTAGGGGCCGATTCATGAAGCTCGAGTGAAGGATTCGAATTGAAAAAACTTCGAATTTCGAAGTGTTTTTGGGCTACTTCGACCTTCGACTACGACTTCGACTACGAATCGAAGGATTCGAACTAAAAATCGTTCGACTATTCGACCATTCGATAATCGAAGTACTGTCTCTTTAAAAAAAACTTCGACCCCCTACTTCGGCAGCTAAAAGCTACCGAAGTCAATGTTAGCCTATGGGGAAGGTCCCCATAGGCTTGCCTAAGTTTTTTTGATCGAAGGATGTTCCTTCGATCGTTGGATTAAAATCCTTCGAATCGTTCGATTCGAAGGATTTAATCGTTCGATCGAAGGAATAATCCTTCGATCGTTCGATCGTAGGATTTGCGCTAAATCCTTCGACTTCGATATTCGAAGTCGAAGGATTTTAGTTCCTGGTCGAATATCGAGGGTTAATTAACCCTCGATATTCGACCCTTCATACATCTGCCCCTAAGCTTCCTGTATCCGTTGTTGTAAATCAGGGGTCCTCAACTTTTTTTTACCCATGAGCCCATGGGGATCACTGTTGTAAATGATTTGACTGATTTATATCTAATGAAAAGCAATGCACTTACCACTGTGATTTGAAAACTGGACTGCACATTGCATGGATTGCATTTAAAAAGGCTGAATATATAAGGTTATTTTGAAAAACATTTTAGTTGCTGTTACTGCTGTTCTTGGAAGTTTGTTCTGCAATTATATAGTAAACAATGTACAATATCCTGATTTGTTCTAGCCCCGGGAACATTTTCTTGTTTTAACTGACTCTTCGTCTATCTCTGCTGACTTCAAAATTTTGAACATGCAGAAATAATACAAGTCATTACAATAGCTGCTTTGACTTGAACTAAAATATTTTAAAGGGGAATTAAACTGAAAAAAAATCACATAATGGAGCAAACTGAATTCTAAGAAACTATCCAGTATACAGTACATTAATATAGCAGACCTGGAAATACGTAAATGTGCAAAGTTAAGTTTGCAAAGCATTGTGGGAATGGACTTCTGCATGTGTAGTCCTGACCAGCAGTGATGAGAATAGCAACTGACATACTGCTTTCAGTAGCAATTACATTTACAAATAACTTTAAAGTCATTAAAAATTCATGTATATTGGAAAGTTGCTTACAATTACATTTGCTTTCATTATATAGAAATGTATGTTTGGGGTTTACTGCCCCTTTAAAAATGCACTCATCTCTAAATGTTTTTCTGTCAACAAACCAGCGCATAGATGCCTGGCTGTATTATTCCTTAGAATAAAGGACTTGTTATAAGGACTCCATAGGTTCTAAGCATATGTAGGATATAATATCAAGGTAGCAGTAAATACTGACAATTGTCACAGCGCATAATTTGCAATGCACAAAATATTGGCAGGACAATCTTTGCAAAAATAAACATTTTTGTATGATATTACTGCATGTAATCTTTTTGCCACCTTTTTTTTTGACGAAGCCACTTCAGCAGTGTTTGGGTGATTTGAAGATTGCTGTATTGCTCTCAGCTAGAAAATTAAGGCAAATGTTAAGTGTAATCTTGCAATCACACTGAATATTTTAGATTATTTTACACCGCACAAGCTTCTCACCATCTCTGCTGCTGTACTGTGAAAAGACCTTAGCTGTGCAGGCATTTATATAATCATGCATTTTTCCCTTTCATTTACATATTTTACACCATTCTTTTTCCCTCTCCAACATTTTAAAAAGTCATTTATTTGTTTTTTCTATAAGTCAGTCACAACGAGGTATTGATTAAAATATACATTTCAAATTGTATGTCCTTTGCTAACTGAATATTACACACTTTTTGTGCTTACTGTCAAATGTGCATCTAACATTACATCATTACAAGAAGCTTATTGTGGGTTTTCATTACGGTATACCTTCTAGGTAATAGATATGTACATTACCAATCGTTTGACTGCTTTGTGGTTGATGGAAAACAGACCTTCGCCTCTTTTTGACATAGCATTTGAGCTCAGTTACTAGTGTTTAATTGCTAAAAGCTTGTGTTTGGATAATGTGTTTGCTGAGTTTATTTGTACAGCTCTCAACCTTGCTAGGTCTTTAACCTACTTTCTTTTCCTTTGTTTATTAGCATTCACCTACAGTAATATATATTGGTGCCTTCGCCTGTAATATGCCAACCAACCAATCCAATCAGAAAGAGTAGTAAAGACATAACTGTATTTGTTGTGTTTTCTACACTAAACTGACGAGAAAACATTATAAGAATGAATATGGACACAAAGACATACTGTGTGTATGTAAGTTCCATAGGAACTATTTTAAGTATAAAAAAAGTCATGTTTACCCTTAAAGATATTGTTCAGTAAAAAATAAAAACTGAATAAATACATAGACTGTGCAAAAAAAATGTTTTCAATAAAGTTAGTCAGGCAAAACTGTAATGTATGAAGGCTGGAGTGACTGGATGTAATAATGCATAATAGCCAGAACACTACTTCCTGCTTTGCAGCTCTCTTGGTGTCCACTGATTGGTTACCAGGCAGTAATCAATCAGAGACTTGAGGGGGGTCACATGGGTCATAACTGTTTGCTTTTGAATCTTACCTTCATGCTTAGGATCAATTACAAACTCAATGAACCGTTATGTCCCATGTGGTCTCTCGTTGACTAACTCAGAGTTAGAGAGCTGAAAAGCAGGAATTAGTGTTCTGGCTATTATGTTAGACATCATAGACAGCTTTATAGATGACATGTTTGGCTAACTAACTATATTGAAAACATTTTTTAATTTTGCACAGTCTACCTATTTACCCCGTTTTGATTTTTACACTGAACTCTTCAATTAAAACAAAGTACTACAATGTTCTAGCTCTCAGCTAAATACACAATTATTACACTTTACACATTACATTTCTAATAGCAAATGACAATATAACCTTGCCACACAAAATGGTAGTAAATAAAGTACAATATTCTAATATGGTGTACTTATCCAGCAAATAGCATTAAAATAATAATAGTAAATACAAGTGTCAGATAACAATGAACCTGTTAGATCTAAATAGTCCATCTGAGAGAGCAATAGTAATGCACTTGCATTCCCATTTTTCTCTAAGAATTCTGGCCTTATGTATTGTTTTTTCTTATATAAATTCAGATTTTTTTTAACAAACATAACCAACATACAGCCTACAAAGAATTGGTGTCATTCTTCATAAAAAGGAAGAAAACAGGTTGTTAAATATATTTAGAATGCTATCAAAATCATTTATTATTTGGCAGATGCAAGCTATTCTTTTATATATATATGAGTACAGAACACTGGTTTATTCAGTGCCTAAACCAATGCATTAGCAATGAAAGATGGCTTTTACCTAAAATGAAATAACGCAGGCATTTTTCTTGTGTATAATGTCATTTTACTTGCATATTACATGTGAAAAAAATGTTATTTAATTATTAGCGGATCCTATCAATATTTATATGCCACAAGAAATAATATTGAGCCTATTTACAATGTAATCTTGAATGCTGGGTGTAATGCTGAGCTAATATTTTTCCAAAATGTTTGAAGCCCAATGGATTCATGAGGCTGTTAGGCTGTCAAATGCAACAAATTGAACATTTATACGTTTATGTTGTGCGCATAAATAAACAGGCTTTACACATAAAACACCTTGATTAAATATTTTGTCTATTATGTTTATGAAGAAGCACTATAAGAGCAAAATGGGTCTCCTTTTATTATAGACCCATGGAATCTACATTCATTGTGACTGATCTTCATAATTGACAAATGTGCTGCCCATGACTGTGACTGTGTGTCAACTCCTTTAAATCATTGTCATTTATGGGTCCTATGGAACTGCTGTTCATAAAAAAAGGTCAGATGCAAAGCAAAGGCACATTGTGAAAAAAAAATGTAGATTCGGTTTTTCTTTTGCAATTAAAAATGCTGTACAGAAAAAAGAATAGAAAGCACTAAGCAAGACAAGAGTAAAAGAAGAGCAAATAAAGCTATTGCAGAAACACACATTTTGTAAAGTATTTGCCTAGCCCAGGCAATATCAAATAACTCTTCTAAATTATCATGTTTACAAAACAAAAACAAAACAAAGTCCAATAGGATTACACTTGCTTTAGGTATTTGACCCCCCCCCCCCTATCACATTAGACAGCCAATCACTTATTCACTATAAAGCACACTTTATACCCAGACACATTGTATTCACTTACTGATCTTTTTTCCCTCTGTTCATGAACATGAACAGTTCCTTTTCACACCCAACATTTACTTTCTAATAACATAGTTACCAACTACTGTACTTCTTCTCACTCCCAATACACATGCCTGCCTGCTATTTCCTTCCTCTTATCTTTCACGCTCCAGTAACATACCTGTTACCATCTTCTTCCCCACCCTGACAGATTCTCTGGTAACATGCCTGTCAACAGCTTCTTGCCACTCCTTATCTGCAACCTTATAACATGCTTGCTAGCACCTTCCTTTTACCCTTGATCCACACTAAAGTAACATGCCATGCCTTCCTTGCCTGCTTCTTCCTCCCACCTTCCTTCCTATCTTCACCCTCTCTGCTCCCATAACATTGCTGTGAGCTCCTTACTCCTTTTCTATCCCAATCCAGTAACATTGCTGTTTTCTTAAATCTAGTACTGTATATTTCTGTGCAACCTATTCCCTCTCCAGTATCATAACTGAAGGACATCTTTCTCTTCCCCCATTCCACTTTTCAGTAACTTTGCAGGGTGCTGTTTCCCCAAATGGCAAATCCCATTAAGCGCATTTTTGCATTCTTATTGTGTCGGTTGCAAGGACCTTTTTTATTATTAACTTTACTTTTGGGTCAGACCAGAAGTAGACTTTCCATTGGCTTTTAGCCCTATGGCACACAGCTGCACTACAGTGGTAAAACTACTTGCGTGTAATAGATCAAAATACTGCTTCAAGTAGCAAACAACGTTAAATGCCTTACCAATAACACAGGCAGTAAACAATGACCTTAAAGATTTTAGCTTAAAAAGAACTAGGCCAGCCAATTGATTCTAAAAAAGACTTACCATACATACTATACTTATATAATATATAGCATTACTAGGCATCATCACTGTCCTAAAATAACACACTGTTTCTCATTATATCGTAAAGCTGTATATTTAACAGTTTGTGCAGGTACAGAATGCCCCTGCCCCGTAATGCCCACAGACTAGGTCTCACAGCTCACAGTCCAGTAAATTGATTAGTGAACCATTTCTTCTCCTTTTACACTTCTACTTTATAAAAACATCAAAGCTAGTATTCTAACAAAGCCATGTTTCATCTGTTCACCACCCTGCTCCAAGGACTATTACAATATTACACTACTAGAGGGTTATAGCCTTCATATACTTAGGAAAACAAAAGAATGCACCTTTGCAGACTGCCACTAACATTTAAAAAAAAATGATATCAATACAGCATATTTAATTGTGCTGAATTGATCCAAGTAAGCTATTGTGCTTCATTTAAGTAAATGTAAAATGGATGTATTAGCAAAGCAAAATATCTGAAGCTCTTTCAGTGTACAGTCCCTTTGTCATTTGATATTAATCAATAACCTTTTTAGCGAGATTGGAGTCTTGTCATTTCTACACTTGCTGAGTCAGTGTTAGACTAATATTTAAATGTTTCTTATACTAAATTATCTTAATAGAAAGATGAAATCAATAACTTGTCATTTGGCATAAACTTGACTTTATTAATAACATTTTTCTAGTAAATATTTTTCAAACAAATGATTTTAACCATTTAACCCTGTACCATAAAAAAAAAGGCTTGGCAGCATTTCCAGCATTTGATAATACATTTGTTCACAGTAAATAATCATAAATATAAACCATAAACATGTGAAGCTTATCTAACAATGGATGCAACAGTAGGGATGTAGCGAACCGCCGATAATGTGTTCGCGAACGCCGTTCGCGAACACCGGCAAAAAATGCGAACAGTTCGCGAACAGTTCGCGAACTTCGAACATCCGAAAATCGTTCGATTCGAACGATCGAAGGATTTTAATCGTTCGATCGAACGATTTTCGTTCGAATCGAACGAAAATCGTTCGATTTTAGCGATCGAATGGTCGAATGGTCGAACGATTTTGACGCGAACGCCTATTGGCGAACGTCGCGCGACGTTCGCGAACTTGCGGCGGACGCGAACAGCCGATGTTCGCGCGAACAAGTTCGCCGCCGAACAGTCCGCGACATCCCTATGCAACAGTGAAGAAGAAGAGGTGAAATGTATAGTATGCAGGGTTAATATACAACACAAAGGTGGTTATTTATCAAAGTCTGAATTTATCTCAGTATTTTCTGCTACAAACTCTGATCAAATCCGCTCTGGTTTTTTACACTTATTTATCATTACATTTTCCCGAACATTTGCCTTGTGTGAAAAAAAAATCAGATTTTAGCGAATATTTCTGACTTTATCATCCGATTTTCATGATTTTCGCGATTTTTTTGTAATTTTCAGCCGAAAATTTTGGGGTATTGCCCGAAACCCATCGTACATCACAAAATCTTTGGGACTTCTCCCATTGTCTTATATGCAACCTCGACAGGTCTGAGATGCCGGATTTTCAGATTCAGACTTTTCCATCCTCAGGGTTTAATAAATTTCGAAAAATTCGTGATTTTTTAAAAGTTAGATTTTATAAAAATAAAATCACAAATTTTTCATGATTTTTGCATTCAGAGTTTAGTAAATAACCCCCCTATATTTAGCTGGTAGAATCCAGTGATTTAGTAGTTTGAATTAAGCTGTGTCCCACATGTGCACATGGTTTTTTTTTTACTTTTTGCTGCAGAATAGCCTATTAACACCTGTGCTCATTTTATCTTCTCTAGTCTGCCTGAGTTTAACTTGATATCAGTATGGTGTGTTGTATTATTGATCTATTTTATGCATTCCCTTGACCTTCATGAGCTTATATCAGTAAATAGAAAGCTACCACTGTTTCCTTTTACTGCAAATTAAAGTGGAAATGAACCAGAACAGGTTTGGTCTCTCATTTAGATTAAAATATTTTCCATGGATTGAAGTTTTTTTTGCACTCTGAGGCTGTGATGCCACAATTTAAAGAGGCATGTCTGCATGATGCTCAGTCTAAAAACAATTAAATGTTAAACAGAAACAACCATCAAACAATAAGATTAAAACAATGTGCCTTGTTAATAACATTTCAAAGTTCTTGAAAAATTGAGCACTTTGATTCATAATCTGGCACTTCCGGATGAAAAATTTAGACCAGAGTACAAGTATTCCATGGACACAAGTGGTTTTTGCACTAAGAAGTAGTTGTGCCCACAATATTAATAAACAACCCCAATGGTCTTAAGCAACCTTGATAATATATCCTATATGCAGAACAACATTTATTTTTTGCGCACTAAATAGATGCACAGGGGTACAATTGTAAGTGGCCAACATGGGACCACTAGAAGACAATATAAAATTTGCTCTTCACAGCCATGGCAACACTTATGAAAAATGATTTAATATGCAGTGTTTTATAAACAAATATCAATGTAATTTTTTTTTTCAAATGCTCATTTTTAGGGCAACTTCATATATGTATGTTGGAAATAATTTCTACAAAATAAAATGCTTTGAAAGTCTACATAGAAAAAAAATAATATAAATGGAAATTAGCAGTTATATATTACTTTCCTGTCTGTTTAAACATTAATGGGAGAATGTAGTATGTTGTAAAATAAAAAAAAAATCAATCACTTCCAAGCACAACACACAAATTTAAAGTGCAATGTTGCTAACAAACAATATTTTTGTCCCAAATGTGCTTCTTAATTTTAGGACTGACTGGTTTCCAAAACAATTGTTAATCTTAAATACAATCATAAGCACAGTTTCCATATATTTTTTACAGAGAGGTTTACATGTAGGACTGTAGATATGATTGGGCAGAAAGCAAGAGTATTGCAAATACACATCTTATTTGCTACATCTCGTTCTTATTGACCCTATACAGGACACATTTTTTTTTAATAATATGATTTCATGTACCCCCCAGGATATGCCTCATCATAAAAGATCAACAGAACCAATTCAAGTCTCTGTGCTCAGCTGATCATAATGAAAACATTCACTGTAGGGGGTCCCATGACACTTCAGTAATCCCTGCAGTGCAGAAGCAAAGGTTAGTAAAACCCATTGAATGAATAGGTTAATGGGTGAAATATACACTGGCTCAGGATTACTATTATCTTATTTGGTCTTAAAAAATTGTGTATGTGTTATGTACAGATTTTGTCTTATTGTTCCTGATGTCGGCACACAGTGCTTACCCAACAATTTTTTTGTGCACAATGTAGGAAATTTTGCAAATGCATTACGTTTTTTCAAATAAAACTAACCAATTCACTAGAATGTACTTAAGCAAGATCATATATTAAAAAAGACAAATCTTTCAATTTTACATGAAATGAGCTTTAGTGATAAGGTATTATACTAAAAATATTTTTTTATTTGTATACATTTGTACTCTGTTTTGGTATTTGAAAATGTGCTTTTTAGAAAGTAAGCCCCAAAAAGTAATTTTCACATGTTGGCAGGTGTGATAAATTATCCATGGGGAGCAACTGTCTGAATAAATCTTGTTAATAAAAAGATCTATCAGACTGGTCATATCCACTTCCCCTCCCTTTAGCTTTATCTCACCAGAATCTTTTTCCAGTGATGTATATGACACTATATGGATAAGCAACTTGGATAACAATTCTAGAAAGGGTATTTAGCTCTCATTGATGTCTTTTTTAAGCGACACAGGTCCTCCAGATCTCACAGATACTCCCAGCATTGCTTTCTTAGGAACCTGTGAGTTCTGTTTCTGCCTACTAAACATATCATCCCGTAACAGCAAACATGAAAATAAAACCAACAGTGAATTTTTATTTGAATCCTATATGGCCCATAAAAGTTGACATAACAAAGCATATTTCCATCTTAGTGCACACGGGTCATTAGCCTTGACATGTAGCATTAAATATTATCTCCTTGTTATTAATCGGTATTGCAATTTCTGAAGTGATCTATACACCCACAACATTTACCATGAATTGAAAACATAACTACACATATTTAAAATTCTAAACTTATTATTTTGACTTGTGTTGATAGCTTTTTATTTCTTAAAACTAGATGACAAAGTTTATATCTCTATATAAGAAATACCATTAAAATAAGTTTGATGACAGGACAGTTAAAATATTTGATAAGGGCATCACTGACAATATACATAAATGTTTTTACAACTTGGCTTTAAATGCAAAAACAAAGCTGTAACTCCAAAATAAAGCACAGGACATTGGAATATATGAAAAAATATGTTTTATTCACATTATATTGACTGCTGGTTTCTCAGGTTGCTCAATATGAGCTGGGTAACATTTTTTAAATAATGTGAGATGCATGGATGCTTTTTTGAATATATGGTGCACATTTTGAATCATCCTAATGCCTCCAAACTATTGTTTATTCATTATCTTAAAAAGATGAAGATCTATGATATCTATATGAATGAAATCTAGAGTTTATGGCAGTAAGCAAACAATCCAAGCTCACGAGTGCTCTCTCACTTTTACCATTTTATCATTTCAAAAATGTATTAGTTGATTTAGGCACAATGACTTAGTCCCTTAATTGAAAGGTCTTATTTTTAACCTTACTTTTCCCATGGGTGTGCATATCATAAATTGCCCAATATCTGTGACTTAAACAGCTTTTGCCTATGCAGAGTAAAATAGCAAGATAAAGATACTTGATAACATTTTTTTTTATTTTAAGGGTTTAAACTTAAAGGTGTCCAACACTTAAGTCACTATTAAAGTCCGATTTTTTTCTGGTCGGGCTTTTAAAGTGGAAAACACCAGAATTTATTAAACTCCGATGGTGTTTAAAGTACAAAAAAAAAGGTAAACAATCTTAGACCTGCCGAGTTCATCAATGGCAGATTGTCCCGTTTACACAAAGATATTTTTTGCACAATGCTTTTCTTTAATTTGCTGATTGCAATTTAAAAAAAAAAATACAATTAAAAGCTCATCAGGTTTTAGACAAGCTTTTCATTTTTTTTAAAAAAAAAATGCAATTAAGAAACAGAAAATGACATGCAGAAAAAGTGAGTGAGAAAGAAGTCAATTGTATTTTTCCACCAATCTCTACCATTGATGTATAATTATCAGCTATAAATATCAGTTCAAAATGGTGGACATTGTGCAATAATATTTGGGAAATACTGCATTGTGGCTTAAAAGTAAATGTAATAACATTTGAATGTAACTGATCAACAGGCTGAAGGGGTGCATTTGTTTCTTTCTGAGTAACAATGTATGCTCAGTGTTGTATCCATTTTAGCTCTTTCCAATTGAGCCCTGTATAAGAACTGGAGTTAATGATTAATCAGAGACCCTCACTGCACAGAATATAGACTAGTATAAATAATTACATTAAAAGTGATGAACTCAAGTGTTTAAAATATATTTCCCAAAAGCTAGGAATTTCACATTTTAATTAATGTAACAAAATTAATGCAGCCAACAGGAGCTTTTAGAATGTTGGGTTTGTTTTGAGAAAGTAATTAGTCTTGTAAATTATTTACAGAAGGTTATTTTTGTTAGGCAGAAACCTGTGATTAAAACAGTAAATCTCTTCAGAGCTCAAGAGCAGTAAACGGTTTGTGGTTTAAGAAAGTGTTGGCACATAATTGCAGCCAATAATTACATTACTGTCAATAGACCTTACTTTTGGAACATCAGTAATGAATGTTTTCTGTACTTGCACTATATATGGCTCAGGTTCATGACTGTATTTTATTTAGTGAAACATTCACTTGGACATGAAAACAGAACAAAATATAGGCCAAAATGAATAATGGAGAACTGGCATGCACCAAATGTATGTCATGTTTATCTCAGAAAACATAAATGTAGAATATATACAAATACATCAGGTGTATATGTTACATGTAGTGCACATAACATACAGTTTATTTAATTTGGATATTGGGTGTGTCTGTATCAACTAAGTATGCTTTTGCTGCATAGAAGTACAATTTTTTATTAATTTTGTTGCTATTATTATTAACAGGAAAATGACATAGATCTGGTGAACCAAGGGTGGGCAACTGTGTTAGTTCCTATTTTATTTATCCTAACTGCATATACAATGCTTATCTTCCTAAACAACTTTCAACATTGTTGTAGCAAAGGATAACCCAATAGAAAATAGAACAAATTCAATAACCCACCCCTTAACATATTAATATATTAATTAATATTATTCCTCTGCAACATGGTGTACCATGAGAGATAAATTGCACTATTAAAGCGCACATCATCTGAATTTCTTTAATGCTTTAAGTTTTTTAAAACTGTTCAGTTTCTGATATAGACACTGAACTCTAGATATCATATGAGTAAAAACCACACTTTCTAAACTTGTTTCTCTTGAAGCGCAAGCTGAACTTTTCTTGTGTAGCATGCTTTAACGGTCAATGTCCTATCCTGAGCAGAAAACTATTGTCAGGAATCATAAAATAAATATGGCCTGTGTTACAAATGGATTTTATAGTGGGTACTGGGATTCTTTAAACACAGAGTCAAAAGGAATTAAAAGTGAGCTAAGAAAGAGTCTCACCAACCCTTAACTATGTAAATAAAAGAAATATATTTCATATGTCTTGCTACTCTTTTCTATTGCAAGCAGATAAAAATGGTCCTTTACTAAGATCTAGAGAGGAAAACAGATGACAAGGGTGTGCCTCCTAGTGATCATTCAGAGAGCACTCATGTTCCAGGTCTGACTGCACACCACAAAAAAATCCAAGCAGAGCTTCAAAGAATAGTATCAGCCATAGGAAGATGATAAGCTCAGTGCCATGTTGCAGCCTGCACCTGATATCACTCTCTAACAGAACATCTGAATAATGCAAAAGGTATGTCACACCTATGGACTTGCTGGCAGACAATGTTAAATACATAAGGACAGCTGAAGATCTCTCCTTTGAAACAGAGCACATAAACCTGCAGACATTTTTTTACTCTTTGTACCCTGCCTTCCAGTTTTGTAAAGTAACCGTAAAGTCTAACTTAATGATTAAAGCAAGTAAACAAAATACTACAATACAAATGTCATTAAGTATTACATATTTTCATAAGGGTTTTTTTTTTTAATAAATATCTTGCGCTGAAGACTGCATTGAATTCCCTGTGAAAGAATTCAGTGGGTACTAATTTTGTCTAAATATTTACTGATTACATTAAAAATCTTGTTTATCCTGTGTTTTTTATATCAATAAAAATTAGACAGCTGTTGTAGAAACTCATGAAAAGTTAAAAAAAATGTTAAACTTACCAAATAGTTCAGTCTTAGATAATTTGATTAAATATTATCTAGTTAGCAGTTCACAACTTACAAAAGAAAGTAAAAGCTATTATTGCTAGTTTTAATGTTTTGGGATATTTTTGCCAAGTTAATACATCTATTTTTGTTATCCCTTGGAACACATGGAAAACAAAATACATGTTAGTCTTCTTGTGTTCTGGCTGGTGTTGTTTCAGAAGAATAGTATTTTTAGCGTAGCAGCTCATTCGCATCTTTAAGATATGACTTATATGTGTACACTTGTGAACAGTTTTAAAATAGTCTTGATTAGATAATGAATTCATGCATCTTGAGAGTGCTGAAGGCAGCCTCCACAGCACATTAACACACCATATGTTGATGAAATGAAATTAAAAGCAGAACAAAAGGGAGAAGAACTATATCAACACACAAAAGCCCTCTGCCAAAGAGTAAATTACCTTTCAGTGTTTATGCATTTACTTGTTTTAAATCATATATCCAGTGCAACTTGGAAGACACAATGCATTATTGTAAACTTAAATATTATATGTTTACAAACTAAAGAGAAGAAGCACAATATTTTTTTGCCTACTCTAATGCTGCCTAGAAAATAAATAGATTGTATATTCATTGCCAGATCCTATACACTTTGTTATGCAGTATTTTACGTGTGTGTGTAAAATATTAATACGATCAGTTGTATATACATGTGTTCATGTGTTTGTCAAGTAATTATCTATCAATAAAATGCATTTTTTGTTCCTATGCATTTCAGCTCAATTCTAAATTGCTCGATTAAATATGGTTCCACAGTGATTATTTTCAGACAACAATTATCTTGTACATAGTTTTAAAACACATACTGGAATACATTTCTTATTAGTTATATATATAATAAGATTTATATATGTTTTTGCATGAATTATAGTAGTCTACAGAATGTTATAAAATATAATAAACCTCTGACCTGTCTATCTATTTAACATGTTGACATAAAATGAAGGACACCTTATGCTCTGTAACTTGTGTTGGTAATGCATAATCTAAGGGAGGTAAAGATTTAAAAGTAATTGTAACCTTTCATAACAGAGAAGCATACTGCAACATATTGACAAGGATTAAAGGATAAAGGGAGCTCGAAGTAACAAGAGGAGTACCATCATACAAAATTATCTCAGCTTTCCAAGGGTTGGTTCCAGACTTGATGCTTGAGGTTCCTTTGAAAATTCTGTATGCTGTGGGTACACAATCCCCTTTTAGATAACAGTAAGGTAATATAGCTATGATGTAAGGTTAACATTAACTTGCTGGTGATCGGAATCTTAGAGTAGAAGGACCAGAGGACCAAATTATAAGGGGTTTAAGTACTCCCTTCTTCTAAAGTAAAATATATATTAGCAAATTTAATATGTTTTGCCAGTAGGCAAGAAAATAACCCCCCCATACACACACGTGTAATTTGTCCAATTCTTTTTGCATGGTCCTTAGGGAAAATATAGAAACCAACTAATTCTACAGTTTAGGAAAATAAACACTAAAGGGCAGATTTATCAAGATAGACAATTCTAGATTTTTTTTTATTTCAACCACAATAAACTTTGCAGAAAATTTCTCAAACATTCTTCCATTATTAGAAATCATTTGTTGAATTTTCTCAAAAGTGACAATGCAAGGTTCACATATACTTTACCAGCAAAGCAGCTCTTAAGAATTCTCAAGTAAATTGAGTGATGAAAAAGTTTCCAATGAAACAAACACTATTGCTTCCATTGATTTTTATGGATTTGAGCAGCTTTGAGCTTGCAAATACTTGGGGAGATTCTCAATTTTTGAGAATCTTTTAGTTGTTGTGGAGATTTAACATAAATGTTGTCTTGACTTTTGATAAATCATCCCTTTTGTTAAAACTGTCAAAAAAAGTTCAATGGCATGAGTCATGGCATACATTTACTATTCAAAAAACACTTGTTATTCAGCAGCGGCAGTCTACACAGGCCTGTCAAAAAAAAAGGGCCAAAAATGCTGGAATATAGCCCCCAACTCCAAAGGGCACCCAAATCGAAAATCCAAAAATATATTCCCAGTCAGTACTCTCAATGTTAAAAAGTCACTCTTTATTTAACATAAATATTAAAAAGTAGGCATACAGACCAATTGATGTTCCGCCTTACGCGTTTCGCACCCACAGGCACTTATTCATAGGCATTACTGTTGTTACATTTGGTCACAAAATTTATACCCCAGGAAATCCCTCCCCAAACGTTAAAACCAATCACGTGTTGCCACCTCACGTTTCATTTCTTAAAGCAACATACATATCTTATCAAATTGGTCATATTAGCATTGTTTCTCTGCCTATACTCTGTTACATCTCAGAACTATTTTATATTAGGATACCCACATTTACACAAGTATTTAAATGGCAATCACTGCCCCATTACATTAGGTTCTCTCTCCTAATATTATTATTTGTATATGTCACATTCTCTCATACATTAACTATTGAAACACACTTAAGGGCAGATTTATCAAGGGTCAAATTTCGAAGTTAAAAATACTTAGAAATTCAACCATCGAATTAAAATACTTCGAATTCGAACTTTTTTTCATTGAATTTGGCTATTCTGTGGTCAAAGTAAAATCGAACGATCGGACAATTAAATCCTTCAAATCGAACGGTTCAAACGATATTATCGTATGATCGAACGATTTTTACTTCAACTTCAAAAACTTAGAAAAATGCTGTAAAGGTCCCAATAGGCTAACATAGCACTTTGCAGGTTTAATTTGGTGAAGTATTGAAGTCGAAGTTTTTTAAAGAGACAGTACTTCGATTATCGAATGGTTGAATATTTGAACTATTTTTACTTAGAATCGAATCAGTAAATGCAAAGTCGTAGTATCCTATTCAATGGTCAAAGTATCCAAAAATGACTTTGAATTTCGAATGTTTTTACTTTGAAAATTCCCTCAAATTCACTTCGACCCTTGATAAATCTGCCCCGTATAACATTTTTATCTTAATTCTCTCATTTAAAAATAATTAGGTTTTGATTTCAATAATTCTCATTTAAGAGTTATGGAATTTACTCCAAAATTTCTCCTGACCATATTTTTCCTGTGACCCCCCCAAGGCAAATGCATACTTACAAACTACTACATAATCATAAGGGAGTTATTCAGTAAAATCAGATTTTTCTGGTTTATGTTTTAAAGGGGAAAGCACCATTTTTTTTAAAGGAAATATTTTTTTCATGATTCATTAAACCCAGAGACTGCTAAAAGTCCAGATAAAAAATACTCCATCTCAAACCTGCCTAGGAGATGTAGAAGTCAATGGCAGATGTCCCATTTACAATTGGAAGATATCATGATCTGCACTAGGTTTCGTTCAATAATCTGAAGAATTTGTGGTTTTTCTAATCAAATCTGAAAAAAATTGTAACGGTAAAAATATTTCATGATCGAGTCTTTTCCCACACCAGTTTTTTTCGAGTTAAATAATTTATAAATACGGTCAAAATGTTCATGGGAGTTTGGCTTTATGAAAATAATGAAACATTTTAGGATTTTAGTAAATAACCCACTTAAATTAGTAGAACACACATTTCCATGGACCTCAAGTGCAAGACATAAAAAATAATAAATTATGACCAACAACTACCTTTACAGATGCAGCCAATTTGGTTTGTGTGTTTGACACAACATCCCATCTAATTAAAGCATTCCCCATTGGGAACAATGGTGCTTTGCTATGCTAATGAAATGGTTAAATGCATTAAATGAGTTAAGATGACTTTAGATAACACAATTTCTTCAATTAACCCTGAGTCATGACGCATTTATCTCACAAATCGAAGTGGCTTCATCTGTATATTGATACACATTACTTCTTGACAAGTGATGGGCGAATTTATTCGGCAGGCGCGAATTCGCGGCAAATTTGTGCGATTCGCCGCCAGCGAATAAATTCGCAAAACGTCAGAGAAAATTCGCTGCAAAAATTCGCCGGCGTCAAAAAACATTTTTCCGAAAAAACGGACGCCGTTTCGCGAATTTTTCGCTGTTTCGTGAATTTCGCGAATTTTTTGCCAAAACGAAACGGCGCAAATTCGCCCATCACTATTCTTGATTCCCAGAATATATAAAAACAAAATATTTAAGTCACTACCAGTTTTACTAGTACAACATTGATTTTGCTAATTGATTTATTAATTAGGAATGTATTACCATCAATTATTTAATAAAGCTGGTGTAAGGCTTTAAGGCTTTGTACTTGGTGTATTTTTCTCACGATGAGAAGCAAAAAGTGCTTTCTACCTAAAAGTCAAATATTTCACCTCTGACAAAAACAGAACTTCTCATGCATGGGCCACTTTACACAAACTGTGAATAAAGACTAATGTAATGAGTTAATGTAATGAGATGTGGCAGCAAAGAATAATATCTCTCTATCAAGGCAGAGATGCTGTCTCTGTCTTTCCTAATTAAACAAGCTGTGACTCTCATACACTAAAGGTGACTTGGTGAAAGAGGAAAATCTGTTATTGGAGGAAGTACACTGCATTGCCATGTTAATATGAAGTACAGTACCCCATTGCCTGTATGGCTGATGACACACAAAAAACACCCAAAATATAATATTAAGAGAATGTTATTGAAAAAGTTCTCTCTAAGCTCTGTGCTTGTGCTTAAAACACTGACACATACATTATGGGGCCCATTTACTTAGTTCAAGCGAAGGAATAGAATAAAAAAAACTTCAAATTTTTTTTGGGCTACTTCGACCTTCGACTATGATTTCGACTCGAATGATTCAAACTAAAAATCATTCGACTATTCGATAGTCGAAGTACTATCTCTTTAAAAAAAACTTTGACTTCCTACTTCCGCAAGTAAGGGAATACAGGGTTATGGGAAATAGCTCATGGTCCAAGTTGATCCAGGGACTAGTCCGATTGCCATTTTGGAGTCAGGAAGGAATTTTTCCCCCTTTAAGGCAAATTGGAGAGGCTTCAGATGGGTTTTTTTTGCCTTCCTCTGGATCAACTGGCAGTTAGGTAGTTAAAAAAAAAAAAGGTTGAACTCGATGAACATGTGTCTTTTTTCAACCTTACTTACTATGTTACTATGTTACTATGTTACTATGTTACTATGTTACTTCGCCACCTAAAACCTACCAAGGTGCCATGTTAGCCTAAGGGGGGGGCTTTCTAATGTTATTTTGGTAGAAGGAAAATCGTTTGATCGATGGATTAAAATCCTTCGAATCGAACGATTGAAAGGATTTAATCGTTCGATTGAACGTTTTTTTGTTCAATCGAACTATTTGCGCTAAATCCTTTGACTTTGATATTCGAAGGATTTACATTCGGCAGTCGAATATCGAGGGTTAAGTAACCCTCGATATTCGATCCATAGTAAATCTGCCCCTAAGAAGTATATTTATCATATCTCTACCTAGCTTGAAGAAAAAAAGAACAGTAACAGTCCTGTCTTTCTACAGATGGAGTACATTGCCACTTGGTATTCATGATAATCCCATATTTTACAACATAACAATCAGGGCCAAAAATTAGGGTAAGATTGCCACCTTGAAATATTACCACAGAAATGACCCAAAGATTATTTTTTCTATGCTTAAAAATTAAGAAATACAAATACAAATATAAGTATGCACCTCATTGTTGCTTATTCATCACCTGCAGTTTAAAGTTTTATTTGTGCAAAATCTGTTCTTCTTGCTTGCTAGGTTAAATGTCCAGAGGGACGCTCTATTTAATTTCCTGTTTCTGATATTAGTCACTGCTGTCACATAAAAAGACATACCTTATATATAATTGTGTTTGGTTTATGTAAAACAAGAGGTTGCACAGTCTCATTTCTCAACAGGAACTGCGAATAGAAATTAAAATAATGGCTCTTATGGCAGCAGGCTGATGTGATGACAGTAAGCTAATTTCCAGGGCCTGAAAATTTGAAAAATGTTTAGACAGCCAGCAGTGAAAAGCTTTCATCCTGGTTTTCTTTTACAAAAGTGCCATTTTTAATAGAGTCTAATAATGGATTATTTCAGATAAAGAGGAATCAGAATAACTAATTTGATTGCAAGCTAAGTACACTCACATTGTAGAAATGTATACATTACCCAGTGTGGCTAGAACAGAGTTTGAACAAGATCAATGTACACAAATCTACCTAAGAAATTGAGATTTCTTATGAATGATTTTATGCTAATACATGTGTAACTTATGAGGTATTTAACATTTACCCTTTTCTTTCCTTTCTGATCATGGGAGATAGATAACCAAGTAGAATGTTGCTGAATTATTCTATTTTATCATCCATGTTAAACTATGACATCATACTATAACTTAATATTGTAAATTATTAATACATAACTGAAAAAAAACGTATGCTTAATGCTTAATGAAAATCAAGTTCAGAGACCAATCTTGACAGCAATTTATGTTTTGCTTTATTTTATTTATTTGAGTTGGATATAGAATAGCATGAGGTTGAACAACCAGATGAAGAAAAAATGAATATACTGATTGGGGAATGTGTTCTTCAAACTGCTGTTCTAGACCCAGTAGTAGGGATTGGCAAATTTTTTTGCCTCGTTTCACCGAAAAAAGGATGCCCATAGACTTGTATGGCGGCGAGCGTAAAAAAAAAAAAAAGACGCGCGTCAAAAAAAATTTTGGGACGCCCATAGACTTTAATGGGCATCTGCGACATTTCACCGGCAGCTAATTTTTGGTGTAATGAAATGGGTCAAATACGCCCATCCCTACCCAGAAGACCTAAAGAGGCACAATAGCTGGTGAAGACCCAATATAAGGGTATTTGCATCTGCTTCTGAATAGTGTAAAACTAAAGTATAATTGGACATCTCAGTTCGTAATAATATAGTCTTTTCATACTTCAGAATATTATAAGTGTTTTTACATGTAACCGAATTTTCAATTGCTCCTTGGGCATAAGTAAGAAACAACTACCTGGAGAACTTGTATGAGATACTTTTCCATGTGGTCTGCCATTCTTTCAGTTAAAATAGCTTGCTTGTCTGTCTACATGTCTTAATATCTTTTTAAATGTCTTTCTTGCCTTTTCTTAAAACTTTTCATGACATTTCTTCTCTTCTATGAAACAAATGACTCCACACATCTGTTATTTATATCTAGAAGCAGCTGATGACTTGTATTTAAAATTATATGTGTAAAATGAATCACCTTGGGATATGAAGCAAGACCTAAAACAATTTTTCTGGTGGGACCCGTAACTTCCAGTTATGCCACTGACCAATAACTAGATTTGTTAATTTGATAAGAAAAATCTATTCAATTTAACCCACCTTTCCAGGAAGCAAAATCAAAACCACTTTTCACATGTGACTGAATGGCATAATAGCTTATATATTGAACAGAACATAAGTGAAGTCCATTAAAACTGCCTTTATTGTATGTTATGACATGGATCACAGAGCTTTGTGATCTGTGCCCTATCTCACAATTGAGGCAGCTTTAATGGACATGACTTTTAAGTGCTGTTCAATATTTAAACTCTTTCAAAAGCTTCAGTGGCAAGTGGCATCTTAAGAACATGCAATTTGTCATAAGGATTGTAGTGCTGACTGCTATTTATTCTGATTCTCAATGGATTAACAAAGAAATGTACATCTCTCAGTATGGAACAATGTATGTCCTTGGCAGCTGCAAGAAATGGTTGGAATATGGGTGTTCCCTTGTGCATTATTCAGAATAAGGTGCCAAAACATTTAAGACTATGTGGTGAAAAATGTAATCACATGCTTATAAATAAAGCATTATTTTACAGTACATGTATGGGATCCATTAGCCAGAAACCGGTTATCCAGAAATATATATATATATATATATATATATATATATATATATATATATATATATATATATATATATATATATATATAGTACAAAAAAGACCAGCAACACCGATATCTTTTGTGAAAAAATAGTTCAAGTGTATTGAAAATGCATGAACAGCCATATATATTCCACGAGGTAGCCAGCACTCTCGAAAAGTAGCTTAACTTAACTTAACTTAACATATTCAGCAAGGAAGATCCGCACTCTCAGGTCTTAAGTAAAAATGTAAAAAGTTTATTGTTACATACCAAACTGACGTTTCGGCCTCCTCCAAGACTTTTTTGTAATTGACTACACACTTTGAGGCAAGCCTCGGAGGAGGTTGAAATGTCATTCTCTTATGTAACAATAAAACTTTTTACATTTTTATTAAGACCTGAGTGCGGATCTTCCTTGCTGAATATATATATATATATATATATATATATATATATATATATATATATATATATATATATATATATATATATATATATATATATATAGTTATAGTCAGGAGATCCCACTGGTGTCTAATATAATATATATAATACTTTATATAATACTTTATATAATAATACTTTGAAAGCAGCTAGTAAGTTGCAGGTAAAACTTAGTCCCTTTGTAAAATGTATAATGAAGCAATAGAATTCTTAATGAATCAGATGAAAATTAAGCGTAGGACTGGCCAGATATGGGATGACTTTGACGTAGTTGGCCAGCTTAAATATATTCTTCCAAATGTAAAGTCGCTGTATTCCTCCAAATAAATTTGGGGAGGGAGAATAACATATAGTATAGTATTTTTAAACGTTTTTTGCTGACCCCCTTGGTGTCTATTTAAAACCACCGTGCTTTACAATTCACACTATAATTGTGCCATCCAATTTTTCGTGCCAAACTTAAATTCAAAGCAATTTTAAAGAAAAAATAAAAAATAAAAAGAAATAAATATTAAAAAATAAAAAATGGAGGAGAAAGGATTGTTTTGTGAATTATTACATTAAAGAGTAACCAAGAACAGGTGGAGGAGAACCTGAGTTGACGCTGGACTTTTGGGAGTGATCCTAGCTTCCTCGGAATCCAACTATATTTGAGCTTAAATATATTGCAATATATGGACAAACAATCCCTGTTTTGTTTAAAGGGTAAGGCATTTTTCAGTAGCAGTATGCACAAAATGTCTCTGTCTTAAATATATTGATAATGGGTTGAGTGCAGAGGACTCTTGTATTTGTCGGAGTGCGGATCCTTTCGGATATGTATGGAAAAATTTTGATGTTTCTGCACCCAGGCATATTTGATGACTTTGTCGAGAGTGCGTGTAGCTGTAAGGAATATATATATATATTTTTATATAGACAACCGTGAAGCTGTGGCATGGTGTTTGCGTTATTCAGATTATTCAGAAATGTACTGATGTATACCAACTGGTCTAGGATTTCGTTATTACAGCTCTTTTTATTTGAGACATTCATGAGGTTTTCTTGCAAAGAATATAATTTTGTGTACTGTAAAAACAGCCAGGACCCAATTATATTCTTCAGCCCAAACCCCTATTCTTTTAACTGTTCCACTTCTAAAAATAAAAGCAATCTGCCTATTATTTGAAAATCTATTCTTATGATCTATTTCAAACATGTTACTGTTTAACCACGTGAAGAATCATTTTGAAGATGCTTTCCTAGAACCTGCTTGTACAGAGCATTTATTTTGGTTATGAATGTTACAAGCCAGGCTTTTGATGTGTCCATTTCAAGAAGATCATTTTGAGGCTTCTTTTTTTCCATTAAGGTGATAGAAAGGACACATTAAAATTATTCTGTAATACTCTGTTACTATGCTTTTGAACTATAAAGCATTTATAATTTATTTGTGTAATGGTCAAATTTCAAGATGAAATTATTGGCAAGCTACATTCTTATTTAAATACTTGTTAGGCTGCATTTCTAAACACAGATGGGCACATGCACATTTAAAACAGTACCTCACCATCCACACATATCCTTCTTAAGAACTGGAGCCCAAAACTGCACTGCATACTCAAGGTGAGGCCTTACCTTCATCCCTTGAGTTATGCCCTTTTTATGCAAGACAGTACTTTATGCATTAGTAGCCACAGAAAGACACTGCCTGAAATTGGACAACTTGATATCTACAAGGGATAAGATACTGGACTTCATTGCAAATCATAATAATATGAGTTTGTGCCAGCATGGTTTTATGTGTAATAGATCTTGCCAGACTAATTGAATTTCCTTTTATGAGAAGGTGAGCAGGGACCTTGATTCTGGGATGTCAGTGGATGTGATCTACTAACTTAGACTTTGCTAAAGCATTTGATACAGTGCCATACAGGTGGTTACTGGTTAAATTAAGGAATGTTGGCCTGGAACATAGTATTTGTACCTGGAGAGAGAACTGGCTAAAAAATAGACTACAAAGAGTGGTGGCAAATGTAAGTGGAGTACAACAGGGATCTGTACTAGGTCCTTTGCTTTTCAACTTGTTTATTAATGACCTGGAGGTGGCCATTGAAAATCATGTTTGTATTTTTGCTGAGGATACTAAATTGTGCAGAACTATAGGTTCCATGCAGGATGCTGCCACTTTGCAGACGGATTTGCCTAAATTGGAAAACTGGGCAGCAAACTGGAAAATAAGCTTCAATGTTGATAAATCAATTATGCACTTTGCAAAAATAATATAAATGCAAGTTATACACTAAATGGAAGTGTGTTGGAAGTTTCCTTAAAGGAAAACTATACCCCAACATAAATACCTAAGATACAACAGATAGTTATGTCATATTAATTGGCATATTAAAGAATCTTACCAAACTGTTATATAAATTTAAATGAAATTTTACATCTCTTGCCTTGAACCACCATTTTGTGATGGTCTGTGTGCTGCCCCAGAGATCACCTGACCAGAAATACAACAACTCTAACTGTAACATGAAGAAGTGTGGAAGCAAAAGACAGAACTCTGTCTGTTAATTGGTTCATGAGACCTAACAAGTATGGTTTGTTTGGTATGTTTGTGTGCACTGTGAACCCAAGGGGCGGCCCTTATTTTTTAAAATGGCAATTTTCTTTTTATGATACCCAATGGTGCATACTACTAAAAAAGTATATGATTATGAAAATAGTTTATTTACATGATGCAGGGTTTTACATATGAGCCGTTTTATGCAATATATTTTTTTACAGACAGCAAAATTGTTTGGTGGTATAGTTTTCCTTTAACTGAGAAGGATCTAGGTTTTTGTGGATAACAAGTTGTCTAATTCTGGGCAGTGTCATTAAAGTACTGTCTTGCATAAAAAAAGGGCATACACTCAAGGGATGAAAACTAAAATTTGCCCCTTTGTAGATCCATGGTAAGGCCTCATCTGGAGTATGCAGTGCAGTTCTGGTCTCCAGTCTTT
The DNA here is from genome assembly GCF_017654675.1 of Xenopus laevis. Classification (NCBI taxonomy): domain Eukaryota; kingdom Metazoa; phylum Chordata; class Amphibia; order Anura; family Pipidae; genus Xenopus; species Xenopus laevis. The sequence continues at coordinate 115,102,666 of NC_054372.1, read as the reverse complement.
AAAAGGGATATAAATGAGCTGGAGAGAGTGCAGAGATGTGCAACTAAACTGGTTAGAGGGATGGCAGACTTAAATTAGACTGTCAAGGTTGGGTTGGGGTTGTTTTCTCTGGAAAAACAAATTGGGTATATAATTACACTTACAAGTACATTAGAGGACATAATAGACAAATATAGCAGGGGACCTTTTTACTCATAAAGAGGATCACACAACCAGAGGCCAGCCCTTCAGACTAGAGGAAAATAAACGTAATTTAATGCAGCGTAAGTTGTTCTTCACAGTAAGGGCAGTGAGGTTGTGGAATGCACTGCCGGATGATGTTGTGATGGCTGATTCTATTAATGCCTTTAAGTTTGGCTTGGATGATTTCTTGGACACATACTATTCAAGGCTATTGTGATACTGACATCTTTAGTTAATGTATGAGTGTATATATAGTTGTGTATGTGAGTGTATGGAGGGGTCAGTGTGTGTATGTATGGATGCTGGGTTTAATTTGGAGGGGTCAAACTTGATGGGCTTTGGTCTTTTTTTAACCTGATCTAACTATGTAACTATCAGTAAAAATTGCAATGACTACCTCCAGGTCATTAATAAACAAGTTAAAACTCAAGGGACCAAGTACCGCCCCCTGCAGTAATCCACTTAAAGCCCTGGTCCAATTAGAATATGTTCCATTTACTACCACTCTTTGTAATCTATCCTTCAGCCAGTTCTCTATCCAACTACAAATACAATGTTCCAGGTCAATTTTCCTTAATTTAAACATTAACCTTCTGTGTGATGCTGTATCAAAAGTTTTAGCAAAGACCAAATAGATTACATCAACTGGAGAACAAAAGGTGAAGTTCCACCTTTTGTTCTCCTATTGTATGCAGCATGGGACGCAAAGGGAATCCAGTGCCCGGCTGTACACTTTCAAGCTGCCAGACTTCTACTTTGTGATTTGTAGGAGTCGGATTGGTTGTATTTATTTAGATTATCAACTGCCATCCCAGAGTCGAGGTTTCTGCTCAAATCTTCACGAAAGACAATTGTCTGTAAGATCTATTACACATAAAACCAAGCACAAACTAATATTATTATAGTATTATTAGTAGTATTATGATTTGCAGTCAAGTCTAGTATCGCATCCCTTCATACACCTTCGAAAAGCTTTCCTATCACTGATGTCAAACTTAGCAGCTTATTGTTTTGAGGCTGAGCCTTTTTGAACAGAGGTAGAATTAGTTCAGCACAGCACCATGTGGTTAAAAAATGCCTTTATTCAATTTCTCATGGCAGACCCGTTTAGCAACGTTTTAGGCCTATATGCGCCCTTTTATCAACAGAGGTACCACATTAGTAATATGCCAGTCTCTTGGCACTATGCTCCTAGGCAAACTTAGTGCCTTTTATTACATATGGGGGTAAAAGTGTTTCAGGTAAGGTTTCTTTTAAGGTTCAAGGGAGACCATTGTTGTAGATGTTTAAAGCATTGCCTTTAATTTATACCTTTGGAGCTGATATTTCAAAGGAAGATTCTCTAATAATGCATAGTTCAATTCTGAAATTTAATTACCCATGTGCTGTGTATTCTCCCCCCTAAAAACATCCTGCTATGGGCTTATGTGATTTCAACATGTTGCAGATGCAATTTCCTAGCTTCAGATAAGGCAGGGGTATGAGTCCTTCACATACAATGTGTCATTGGGGTATATGCCTGCTATTTGTACTGCTTATATCTCGTTTCTGTTTCCCTACATGCGCTGTGCACACACATTATTGTGTGTATATTCAATATTATCCTGCATTTACTCTGGGCCAGATTTATTTTCCGCTACCCCTATGGCTGGTCCTTGTCTCCCTGCTCCCTGCATGCTCTGTAAAAACAGAATATATTAGATTTTTCATTAATGGTAACACAATGAAATGTATAGATGGCTTGCAGAATCCGTGATTTAGTGAATCACTAACTAATTTTACTATTAATGGCCAGTTATAATTTGAAACTCACAGGCAATTGTTATATTGTCATAAAAAACAATTATTAACTATACTATGCCTCCAATTTGTTGTTTTTTGGGGGGTGGGCACAGATCACACATCTTAGAAGGCAAAACAAAGCAAAAAGGGTTAACAGAGCATCCTGAAAATTGAAACAGTGCTGTTGCAAAGAATGATGGACGTGTGAACATGTCGTTTGTGTTTATCCTTCCCTAATAAGAACTGGGTCTTGACCTTTACGTCATATATCCCATGGAGAGGGATGATTTATTGCACACATCTTTATTTTAAAGTGCCAGCCACATTTATTTCCCTTTTTCAGGCTCAAGGTATCTTTGACTATGCGAATACATTGCAAGCTGAGATTATATGCAACTGTGAAAATCAAACAGAATTACCTGCTGTACTTTGTGATTTCAGCTAGAAATTCAGTCTGTGATCTACATGACTATACCCTGTGTCTCCAAATTTGAAATCATAACATTCATTGTGGGAGGCATTTTATTGAAAAGCAAGTGTATTCTTAAATAATTGGCCTGTAAAATAATATTTGACTTCCATGTATTACTTCATTTTTAAACAGTGCTGGATATCATTCGTCAATTACATGCACCATTGTATTCTATATTTTGCAAAATGCACATTGTCTTGGAACATAAATTATGAACTAATCTGAATTTTCTCAATGTATTCATGTTCAATAAAAAGCTATTCATCAGCTTAAACTCTGCTGTGAGTTCAAATCAAATTTAAGCCACCTGGGAGTAAACAAAATTGCTTCTTCCCTAGCATGTCTGCTCAGGATAAAAATAACAAACACATTTCAAATGGAATCAGAATCCTGACTTCTTACTCTCGCTCACAGTACCAGCAATATAAGGGTGGCCATATCGCTCATACAAGCCCTTAATCTTACGCCTTTGACTAGAAATTAGTTAAAGGAAAACTATACCCCCCAAACAATGTAGGTCTCTATAAAAAGATATTGCATAAAACAGCTCATATGTAAAATCCTGCTTCATGTAAATAAACCATTTTCATAATAATATACTTTTCTAGTAGTATGTGCCATTCGGTAATCATAAATATAAAATTGCCATTTTAAAAAATAAGGGCCACCCCCTGGGATCGTAGGATTCACTGTACTCACAAACATACCAACAAACCATACATGTTAGATCACATGAGCCAATTAACAGACAGAGTTGTGTCTTTTGCTTCCACACTTCTTCCGGTTATAGTTAGAGTTGAAGTATTTCTGGTCAGGTGATCTCTGAGACAGCACAGAGACCATCACAAAATGGTGGCTCAAGGCAAGAGATGTAGATTCTTTAATATGCCGCTTAATGTGATATGAACTATCTGTTGCTTAAGTGTTCATTTTGGGGGTATAGTTTTCCTTTAACACCACTGAGGGATGTATTTAGCAATACCATAATCTTCTGGATGTGCTATATGCTTGCTCACATTTGTTAGTAGAGTAAGTACAGTCAATAGAATAAGAAGTCAGAACCTGTAAATCCTCCCCACTTACATGTTATTATGTGTCACATAAAATTAAATAGATTGCACCCACACATATATACGGTGTGTGTATATACTGTAAATAATATTACAGATTAAGGGGCAGATTTATCAAAGGTCAAGGTGAATTTTCGAATGAAAATAATTAGAATTTAGAGCTTTTTTTGTGTACTTCGACTAGGGAATAATGCAAATTCGATTCGAATTTGAAAAAAATTCAAGAATTTGAATCTAGAAATTTATAATGTACGGTCTCTTTAAAAATTCGACTTCGACCATTCGCCATCTAAGACCTGCCAAATTGCTGTTTTAGCATATGAGGGACCTCTTATGACATATTTGAAGTCAATGGGAGGACTTTGAAAAATGTAAGTTTTTTTTGAGAAAAAACTTTGAATCGAATTTGGTCGAATACGCTATTCCTTCGATTCATAAAATTCAAATTTGTCCGAATATGGACCTACTCGATCAAAAATGGACCTATTTGACCAAAAAAACCCTTCAACTTAATTTCGGTTGGTCTTTTTGAAAAAAAATTTTCAATTCGAAATTCGACCCTTGATAAATATGCCCCTAAGAGTAAGTCTATGGGAGCCACAATACTTTCTGTAGCTTAAAGGCTTCCCATTTCAGCAGACAAAACACAAGTTATACAAATAATTCCTTCACTTTAGGCTTTACCTACACACATTTTCTGAGTTCCTTCACTAGATTGGACCCCTTGTAGACTATCAGTAAAAATGTTGGGGTCACCTTTGTCCTCACTCAACTTGATGATTCTTTGAGGTGAGACACAGATCTTTACTGCTAAAGGGCTGTGGTGGTCTTGGGCTGGTACAGAAGCCCACACATAATGTACAACATTTCTAGCTACTTCTTTAGTTAAGCTTTAGTTCTCCTTTAACCCAATTAGCCTTCCTCTGCTTCTTGCAGTGGCAGACAACAACCCCTGCCCCTTGGGAGTTCCTTCCACAAGCAGGTTCCATTGTTGCTCCTGCCCAGAGAGACCTTCCTAACATTCAAATACCAGTTAAATATCTTTCCACAGGAAGATTGTGTTCCAATGAAATGGCTGGCCCTCCCAAATCTTCTGTAATACCCCAGGATCCAGAACAACAGCAAGATTTTTTCAGTAGAGGAAACATATTCTCTGGAGCTTACATCTCCCACATATTCCTTTGTTTAAATATAAGATCCTTGGAACTGGTTCCTTTCATTTTTGGTATATCATTGATTCTCTATGCACAAATACAGATATTAGGTTGCTTTGGTAACAAATATACATTTAAAAAGCACCTAACCCATAGGGTTAGCACAATATAAAAATAAATGTTAGTCTGTTCCAGTCACTAATATGAGCTTCCTCAGGGACAAACACTAAACAAAACAGGATACAATTTTTTACTTATTCAACGTTTATTGAAATGTAAACATTTTAAGCAGAAATTAAAATATCAGTTATTTCTTTTACATATCATTTCTTTCTTTGTGTTCCTCCTCCTGTATTATACACTTTCCAAAACACAAAGATGCAGAAGGAAATAGATAAAATAAAATTTAAACTAAACAATGAAATATTACACTAATCTAAAGCATAGTGAACTTGACATAAAACCCTGTTCCATTCCTGGTGGATGTATTACCCCTGTCTAATTCCGTTATATTCTATTGTTATGTAGAGGCCCCTGAAAGTTGGTCTCGCCCAATACGGTAAGTATTTTCAATTTCTATAGTACCAATGCTACTCAATACCCAATCATTCCCTGGTCTGCTAAGAAAGGATCACTTCCCAACAAATTCTAGCCATGGCATCCATGTAGCTGCTTACCCTATTTGATTGTTGTATATGAAGGCAGTTAACTCCTCCATCATACAGATTTCATTAACTAGCGCATACCAGTTGTCTATTGTTGGTGGGTTTTCCTTTCTCCAGTTCATAGGAATAAGGGCTTTAGCCGCCATTAGGAGCTTGAGAAGAAGGACTTTTTTTACTTTATTTTTTGGTTCATATCTATAATACAAAAGTATTTTAAGGGCATCCAGAGTTACTGGACTTTTAATGATTTGCGTTCATGTATCCGATATTTGAGACCAGAAGTTTTTAAGTTTTGGGCAGGAGTACCATACAGTATATGTTCCAAGTTTCCAATCCTTTTTTACACCTTCAACAGTTATCCGATGGTATTAACTTAGCTTTGTATAACTTTGCTGGAGTTCTATAATTCACTCTCTCTATTTTATATTGATAATGCAACACTGATTACTAATACTATTGCTTGAAGGTTCAAGATTTTTCTAATGTCTGGTCACTGTGCTTTTCTTTTTTTGCTTATCTGGTCAAATTTGTGCACACGAATTACTATGCTATGGTATTTTGGCCATGGTAACCTTTTGGCTTGAACACCCAATGCTATGGAATGCAACACTTTATTTAAAGCCAGAATGTGGTTAAACCCCATTGGAATGAGGTTAAACCCCTTTGGCAACAAATCTTTTTCCAAAAGTCCTCTTAACTAATTCAGCTTATTGCAAAAATGTGTGTCATTTTTTTAATTAATAGGGTCCGTTGAATAATTTCATATCTAGCGGTTTGTACATGTAAACAAATTCGAGAATTCTCCACGTAATACTTATCACACACAACTCAAATTTACAGTAATTGGGCCCCTTTCTGCAACCTGTCAATCATTAAATCCAAGTAGAAATATATTTTTGGTTTACCTGATATTTTTTTTTAAAAAAATTCAATGAAAGTCTATGGGGAAATTTTATCCATTGAATTGAATTGGATCCTATATGTAATATATTAAGTTAATACAGACAGAGAAAGAGAGAAAGGGAGTGAGAGAGAGAGAGAGTAAGTGAGAGAGAGGCAAATCAAATGGAAGAAGAAGCATTTCAGAAGTTGTATTCATATGGCATTAACAAGGAAAACAACACTCATGTCAGTGATTCAGAAGCACATGCACAACAGAAATTATTCTTTTTATAGCTCTGATGCAAATGTTATGTCAAAAGCTTTTTTAAGGGAAAGTGTAAATTGTACGGAGATGATTTCACAGAAGTTTACACTTGATGGATAATTAGTAAAGGTGGAGGTTAAAATCTAAAGCACATATTTAGTTAATATTTAGGGTGGTGCCTGGTCAGTAGAAAGCTGGTCAATTTATGCAATACTGAATTATTCTAGAAAGAAAACAATAAAGGATGATATAGCGGGATTCCCCAAAATAAAGGAGCCTCTTTTCATATCCTAATAAATGTTTTTTGATTTTTATTTATTTTCTATTTCCTGATAGTTCCTGGGAACGCTTTTAGTCGGTTTTAGTCTTTTATGTGTACTGCGTTACTGAAATCACCCTGTGAGATCAACTACACCTCTGGCTTCTTATTCTGTACTGTACTGCCTGATTGGTATTGACCTCAGCCTGTCCCAGTACTCTTGACTTGGTTCTCTCACATTAAGACCTGGTGGCATCCGAGTAGCAGTGGACTCCTCCTGAAGCAAAAGGAGCCTGTTAAAGTCAGAAGCATGAGTCTGGACCTGGACCTTAGTGCTTGTTCTGGGTTTTGGGATACCATACGTAACTAATTCATTGTGATAGCAGGATTTATTTATGTCCATTAATGCATAAGGTCTACACAACAACTAACATATTATTTAAAAAAAAAAAGAAACATCTTTACATTTGTGAAATTCATAACAATGCTAATATTGGCATGTCTTCAGTATATATGCAATTTTAATGTCACCAGCAAAATTAATTTGCATTAATGTGGGCATTTGTTCTTTTGCAGGGCATAGTATTAAAATTAAGCAGTCAGATTTATTACATACAAAACATATGTAGTGACAAACTTGAAAACAGAAAGGCCATTGATAATTGCTAGGAAATGTGAACTGACAAATTGCATTAAATTGGTATTTGATGGTAATATTTTTTGTCACAAAAAACAGCTGTTTGAAAATTTCTGGCATTTAATATATATGCCAATCAATGAACTTTAATAAGCGCTTCCATTCCCACTGAAATCAACTTTCCATTAAAGAAAATTAACTTTAATACCACTTGTTCAGATTAGAAAGTCAAACATTTCAAATGGTTTATCACAACTGAAAGGAATTTGGTGATTTAAAAGGGGGAAAAAACTTGAAATTTTACATTAGTATATGACTGCTACTATTAGTAATGCCATCTAATCATCATTTTCTCTGGTTAATTAAAAAATATACTTATAGATTACACCAGAGTACTCCAACCTCCCCCCATAACTGGCAGAGATTTTTTTTAATTACCTTTTCCCTCCCCACTGTCATGTAGGCAACAATGAAGTAAATTAGCTTAGGCTGCTTTTGACTTCTTTACCCAACTGTGTTAAGGGTCTTCAACCAATGGTTCATGTTACCTACTGTATACATTTAGTTAATCTTCTGCAAGAAAAAAATATTGACAACTCTCCCTTTAAAATATAAGTGTTTGGTATTCAATCTTCAATCTTAAAATTAAAAACACATACAGTCATATGAAAAAAGTTTGAGAACCCTCTTAATTCTTTAGAGTTTTGTTGATCATTGGCTGAGCTTTCAATGTAGCAACTTCTTTTTAATATATAACATGCCTTATGGAAACAGTAGTATTTCAGCAGTGACATAAAGTTTATTAGATTAACTTAAAATATGCAATATACATCATAACAAAATTATACAGGTGCATACATTTGGGCACCTCAACAGAGATATTAAATCAATACTTAGTTGAGTCTCCTTTTGCAAATGTAACAGCCTCTAGACACCTCCTATAGCCTTTGATGAGTATCTGGATTCTGGATGGTGGTATTTTTGACCATTCATCCATACAAAATCTCTCCAGTTCAGTTAAATTTGATGGCTGCCGAGCATAGACAGCCTGCTTCAAATCATCCCATAGATTTTCGAAGATATTCAAGTCTGGGGATTGTGATGGCCATTCCAGAATATTGTACTTCTCCATCTGCATAAATGCCTTTGTAGATTTCCAAGTGTGTTTAGGGTCATTGTCTTGTTGGAATATCCAACCCCTGTGTAACTTCAACTTTGTGATGCTTGAACATTATCCTGAAGAAATCCTCGACTTTAACAAGGGTCCCAGTCCCTGAACTAGCCACACAACATGATGGAACCTCCACCAAATTTGACAGTAGGTAGCAGGTGTTTTTCTTGGTATGCAGTGTTTTTCTTCTGCCAAGCAAAGAACTTTTTGTTATGACCAAATAACTCAATCTTTGTTCCAAAATGATGGTGGCTTGTCGAAATTAGCTTTTGCATACAAGTGATTGTTTGTGGTTTGAGTGCAGAAAGGGCTTCTTTCTCATCACCCTGCCATACATGTGCAAATTGGGCTGAATTGTAGAATGATGTACAGATACATATCTGCAGCAAGATGTTCTTGCAGGCCTTTGGAGGTGATCTTTGGGTTGTCTGTAACCAATCACAATCCTCCGCATATGCTGCTCCTGTATTTTTCTTGGCCTTCCAGACCTGGGTTTTACAGCAACTGTGCCTGTGGCCTTCCTTTTTCTGATCACATTCCTTACACTTGAAACTGACAGTTTAAACCTCTAAGATAGCTTTTTATAGCCTTCCCCATAACCATAATACTGGATAATCTTTGTTTTCAGATCTTTTGAGAGTTGCTTTGACGATCCCATGCTGTCACTCTTCAGAGGAGAGTCCCACAGAAGAATATTTATGCACAAAACATTGTCATATGTGAGACTAGATATATAATTACAAACTCTGCATGATTTTTCCCAAATATCTCTTGACAACCAGAGCTGTATAAAGCACTTAAGTCAAAGAAAGAAAGAAAGAAAGAAAGAAAGAAAGAAAGAAAGAAAGAAAGAAAGAAAGAAAGAAAGAAAGAAAAAGAAAGAAAGAAATTATTTATTCAAAGAAAGGTCAGACGGTAAGTACAATTGGTTTCGATATATACTGAATTGATAATGTGTTTTATTATAGATAATAAAAAAGGATCTTTTGTAAAATAGATCTCTACTTTCTTACTGAAATTAAAATTGCTTGAAATAAATGCAACATTTAATTTTTAACAGGGCTGCCTTTATTTGTTTCATTGCCACATCTACAGTGTTCTATAGGGAGTTAAAGGGTTGGTACAAATGTAGACCCTGAGTATCATATAAAACAACAGGGCAAAAATAAAGCATATAGCTATGGAGTTAACTAAAGAAAACAAGCATAAATTTGCCACCTTATGTAAATACAAGGATGAAACAGATGCTTATTAATTAAGTGTAGGCAGGTGATGACAAGGCACAATGGCACATTGCACCAGCTGTGAAGACAGCCGACAGCTTTTTCATACTTGTACAATCACATATTAATATACATTGGAAGTGGCCATAAAAGGTGTTTGAAATTATCTGTTTGTGTGAAACTGTGAAACTTTAGAATTTTGGAAATTTCCGCTATCTAACTTGAAACCAAAAGAAAATAAAGAAAATACCCGCACATTCGACTTTGAAACATTGTGCTAACATGATAGACAGTATGATTATATCTTGGCGAATAGGCAGCATATTTTATTCCAATCACATGTCTACAGAGAGGACTTAATAACACTTGAGTTCATTTGAGTATTAATGAATGCTATTAACTAGGCTCTCCGGAAGAGCTACCTTTATTTGATTTGTAAACAGAAGTATCTCTTAACCCTGATATGTATGCATTTAACTCACATAAAGTAGCAAGTGAATTGTGTGTCTACAGTGATTAATAAGACAGTCTCACACAAGTGAAACACATAAGGGCAGATTTATTATAGGTCAAACTGGGAATGCAGAAGGATTCCTAACAGTTCAATCACTGTGATTTTGCAAAACTTTCCAGACAATAGGACGTTTTTAAGTATTGGCACATTTATCAAACTTGACCCCTTATTTATCACTACTTAAAGGAATAGTAACACCAAAAAATGTATGTGTTTTAAAGGAATGGCAATATAGTGGATTGTTGCACTGCACTGTAAAACTGGTGTGTTTGCTTCACAGACACAACTATAGTTTATAGAAACAAGTTGCTGTGTAGCCAATCAAGCACAGAATGAACAGTACATAACAGATATGTTCTGAATAATAGTATTGTATTCTACAGAGCTTATTTGTTATCTTCTGTGTATCCTGTGCCTTTTCTGCTGTGTATCCTGTGCCTTTTCTTCATTTTCATCTGTGAATAGTTGCCCCCATGGCTACACAACAGTTTGCTTGTGTAAACTGAAGTTGTGTTTCTGAATCAAATACATCAGTTTTACCAGTACATGATAACAGTACATTATATTGTCATTCCTTTCAAACACTTTGATTTTTTTGCTGTTACTGTTCCTTTAAGGCATGTGCTAAAACCTGTATTCTAAATAGCATATATCTCCTTTGCTGCCCAAGGGGTATCTACAGAAATAGAAATGTCCTTTTTCTGCATCCAGTATACGGCTTTAAAAAGAAATCGGACCAGGACAGTCATATGTTGCACCATCTCAGTTTACATTATATGGCAGAGACATGAAGGTTTGTGATGGGTCATGGTCAACATGGTTAAATGATTATTAAGTAGTAAGCGCTAAGTAAATAAACATATTATCTCTTATTTCGACCCTGGGGGGTTACAATGATGTCAGCCCTGTCTTGTGCCTATTATATTCTATGTATGCAGTATATTGTGAGTATGTCCTTAAGTTCAGGTAACCAACAGCAGTACAGATCATGTACAGTGAATCAGCAGAAAATAAGATGGAGGCCTACTGGGACATCTTTGGAGCCCCAGTTTGTCACTGCTAAAGGACTGTGATTTCCTTGAGTTGGTACAAAGTTTCAACAAATAATGAGCAGCGTTTCTGGGTTTCTTCTTGTTAAGCTTTGTATTTTCTTCAAACACTTTGATCAATATAGGTTAATACACAGATATCCATAGTACAATAAAGGGACCTGCTGAATTATATATATATATATATATATATATATATATATATATATATATATATATATATATATATATAAATATATAAATATATATATATATATATATATATATATATATGCATATTCCAAGATCAAACAAACCATGCTTTATTTTTCAAATGAGAATAATAGCTTTTAAATACAGTAGAAAATATAAGTATTTGTTTGTTATAATAGTATTGCAAGCACTGAGCACTAAGTTATGGGTGCTATATACAGTATATTGATTATGGAAAACTGTGTGTGTGGCTGTTTGTCTGGCCATCTGTGTTCACAAGAAAACAAGTTATTCTAAGAGCAAAAATCAAATGCATCCAACCACAGCAGTTACTGCTTGCTAATACTCTAAAGCAGAATATCATAGGGTAAATAACCAAGGAGGAACATCCCTGGAATCTAATTGTTCCTGCTTCTCTAAATTTAAATGCATGTCACATACAGTGAGAACAGCTATTTACAAGCATGCATTTTAAATAATGAAACCAATGTTTTCTACAGAATTTGTTTTCTTTCAGCACAGGGAATCTAATTAAAAGTGTAAAAAAAATAATTCCTTCACTAATACTTTTTTCATTTGCAAGGATTTATAGCACTATTCCAAGGAGAAATCCTAATTGTGAAGATTAATTCTGTAATCTTATTTCCAATTTTCTAAAGATAAATACAGAGCTGGATTTGTACTAGAGCCCTTTTATTATTCTGTTCAACATGTGTCCGTTTAAAAAGAACTGTTTGAGATTCTAAAGTGCACCTGATTGATCTGTTTCTCGATTATATTTAAATTCTTTATTTGTTCAAATTTCCCTGTTCATTTGGCATTTGGGTCTGAGTTACACCATAAAAAGAACAAAGAACATTATTCTATCAAATAACTGATCTTTGATGAACATCTAGTTTGCTCAGAAACTTTACAAATAGAAATTGGAATTAAAAAAACTACGCCAACCCCAGTCTCTTTATTGAATCTATGTAATCTATGCAAATATATTAAGTGACAAATAGAATGTAATACCCAAGTCATTTAACCATTACTTGTGGATTTAAATCCTTATGAATAATTCCTTCCTTGCAATGTACCATACGTGCTAAATATACTGTAGAAATTCATTTTCAGGAACACTAATAAATGTCTTCTGGATCATTGTAAAATAATCGATCTATCCCTTAACAGAGATGGGGCATGTTTGTGCTAGAAGAGTTACTCTGCGTTTATTTCACCTACAGATATACCATCATATTATTAACTACGATAATACACTAGTAACAGTAACACTGTATGTGGGGTTTTAAAGAAAGTGAAAATTTTATATTAAATACTTTATATTAAAGATCAGCAAATTTGTCCCATTTCGCTTCGTCGAAAAATTCTCGAAATGCCGCCGGCATCTCGTTTTGGACATCGGCGTCAGTTTTTTGTCCAGTTTCGGTTCGCCGAAAAATTCGCGAATTTCCCATGAAATTCGCAAAACATTGAAAAAATTTGCGATACGCCAAATTCGGCGACGAAAATTCATAAGCGTCCAAAAAACTAGACACAGCCTTTTTGTGGCAGTTTCCCGAATTTATTTTCCAGCGGTGAAACGCAGGAATTCGCCCGTCACTATTAAAGATATACATTTTTTTATATTAAAGATATTAATATTTATCCAGAAGAAGACAAACAATATCCTTAATTCAGTATCTACCAATAAGGAGAAGTACAAGTTGGATATACATGTAAAATTTTACTCAAGGAGTATAAACAGAAACAAACTGGTATTTAAAAAGTTTAAATCAATTTAATCTAATACACGGCTTAGTAGTATGCATAGAAGTAGACAATGAAAGGCCATATTTCTCTTTTGATTTTCTTTTACCCATCATCTTCTGAAATATCAGAATATCAGAATATTTTACCACTTTATACGTGTGGACTTAAAAACAGAGCAGTCTTCCCAGTTCCAAATGATGTTCACATATATGTTTTAGCTTTGAGTTAAAAATTATATGGTGACTGGAGTTTTGCAAAAATTAAAATAACATTGTTATTCAACGATACAATAAAGACCAGCATTTACTAGTCATTTTTGCATGTATTTATTATACGCATTTATAAACCATCAACATATTCAGCAGTACTGTTCAATACATGGGTCTATACAATGAACAAACCTGTTCTTAGGTCTCACCAACAGTTTATTACCGTACACGTGGATTTTGAAGTATTACACATTAATTGCTCTTGCCAAACCCTAATTGATAACAAAGGGACTTATGCTCAACCTGCTTTTATCACTTTTGTGAAAAGCCAAATTTATTATCCTGAAGTCTGAATATAAAAAAGCACAAACAAATAAAACACCAAATGAATACAAATATCTCAAAATCCAAAAAGCAACAAAAAATCCCGAAAAATTCTAAAACAACTTGAATTTGTGAGAAGTACAAAAAAAACTCCAAAAGAAATATTAAGTGCCAAAAAACAGCATCTAAAAGTCGGCAAATTCATGTAGTAGTCCCATTTTCAAATTTCAAGTTATTTTATAATTTGAGTTTTTGAGATTAATAAGAAATTTGGCAGACAATAAAAATGAAGGGTAGAAAGGGAGTTTTTTTCTATGTTTTTAAGCATTTGCATGTTGCATGTTGAGGTTTCTTGTAAATGTGATCACATTTGAGATTTTCAATTTTTTAAGTTTTTTCAAACAGGAATATGCTTTGAAATATCTCCAACATGCTGAATGCTATGTAAAATTACTTCAAATTATATCCCTGATCTTTAAGTTCCACTGCCTGATATATATATATATATATATACTATTTTCACATATGGATTGAGTCCACCTGTTACAAGAAAGTGGAGCAGATTATACACTGAAGAAAAAGTAATTTCAAAGACAACTTGACAAGATCTAAATCATGTTGAAAAAATCACTGCACTGGCCTTGACATCAACACTATTTCATGAGATGGGACCCCAAGGATTCTGAATGTTACCCCATATGTGTCAATACTATCACCCTGCCATGCTTTATTAACTTGTCAGAGCTGCAATATAGTGTGTACACTTCAAATCCTTAAGCATAAGACTCCTAGTGGACCTTTCTGGATCTTGGCTTTGTGACAATATTAGAGTCTCCTTAAAACAATGGCACAATAGAAGTCACTGTGCCCAACAGCAGGATCTTATTTAGAACCCCAATCTCTTCTGGAATATAAAATATATGTAATCTGTGCACAATTGTGAATGTGTAAGTAGTACACTTCTACATTCATAGGCTTCCCAAGGAAAACAGAAAAATGGATATGCATTTTCCAATTATACATAGTTTTTAAAATGTACTCCAATCAAACTTCCATGTTCTCTTTACATTCCATTGTAAGCAAACAAATAAAACCCTGCAAAAGTAACCAAAAGTTCTAGGGCCTGAATTATTCCAACCTGAAGAGCAAACTTGTGTTTGCCACGATTTTAAAATACTGGGCAATTTAGATTCTAACAACCTCATTCTTCTAGTCTCTTTTTCGATTACAATTTCATCCAAACTAGCGATTTGCGACCGTTACATAACTTAATCTTGCAGAAAAACTATCATGGTTAGGGTGAAAATGCCTAAAAAGAACTGAAGAGATCTTCACAATGCAAGACATGCAGTAAAAACAAACTTAAAGGCTTCTTAATGCTTTCACCGAAGAACAAAAAAACATAATCATGGGTAAACACCAGTTAACATCAGAATGCGAATGTAAAAACACTATTTAGAAATTATCTATTTATAATCTATTTATATATATATATTCATATATATATATATATATATATATATATACACACACACACAAACACAGTTTGGCACAACACAGGATATAGCATGACTTGACTTGTGAGCCTTTGTCAGGGTACGACGAAAGCTTACAAGTGGGGGCAGAAACTTTGGGTATTATGCAATAAGATTTTTTTTGTGTCAAACGTGTTTCTATACGTGATTTTTCATTCTACAGAAAGAAAAGAGCTGTAAGCAAAACCTTTGTTCAAATCTTTTAACGCATAGGGTCGTAATGAAAATTTTTAAGTAAAAAAATTCGAATTTCAAGTTATTTTTTGTGTACTTCAACTAGGGATTAGTTCAAATTCAATTCAAATTTGAAAAAAAAAAACTCGAAAATGCGAATATCGAATTTATCATGTACTGTCTCTTTAAAACTTCGACTTCGACCATTCGCCATCGAAAGCCTGCTGAATTGCTGTTTTAGCCTATAGGGGACCTCCTAGAACCCATTTGGAGTCAATTGGTGGATTTTGAAAATTCAAAGTGTTTCTTTTCAAAAACTTTGAATCTAATTTGATCGAATACAATGTTACAGATGAAGCCACTTGGATTTGTGAGTTAAATGCGTCATGACTCAGAGTTAATTGAAGAAACTGTGTTATCTAAAGTTATCTTAACTCATTTAATGCATTTAACCTTTTCATTAGCATACCAAAGCACCATTGTTCACAATGGTGAATTCTTTAATTAGATGGGATGTTGTGACACAGTTTTCTGTGTTAAATGAGATAAATGGGATATCTGTGTTTAGTTATTCTGTGTCAAACAGACAAACCAAAGTGGCTGCATCTGTACTTTGATTCGAAGAATTTGAACGATTCAAATTTTTTAATAAATTTCAGTCTGTCTTTTTTATTCAAATTTCAAAGTTATGGGAGTTCAAAAAAACTCCCATTACTTTGAAATTCGACTCTTGTCTCATTATGTAGGCATTTATGTAAATAAATGAATATTGAAAGATCCTGGTATTTTCAATGATAAAATGCAAAACAAAACAACTTTATACTATGAGATCTACAATTTATTTATCAAAATCCAAAAAGTTCTCACTATTTTCTGAAAACGACTCTGACCTTATGTGCACTGACTTTTCCCCCTAATTATCAATACATTTTTCAGAAAATTTTTTGTGCGGGAAACAATTCATTAACATTGTGACAAAAAAATAGAAATTGTACGAACTTTGCAGACTTGTCACCAACGGATTTGGAGTACTTTTATTATTCAGACTTTGAACACCATTGGAGTTTACTAAATCTCGAAATATTCAAGGAAAAATTCGTGTTTTCCCCTTTAAAAGTCTGACCATAAAAAAATCACTGCCTTTAAACCTGCTGAATTGCTGTTTTAACCTATTGAGGATATCCTGAGATCAATTTGGAGTTGTTTGCAGCCTTCTTGACATTCAAGTTTCAAATTCGATTTGAATTCAATTTGAGTTTGGGGGTCAATCCTTTTCACCCGAGTACCAAAAATTTGATTTTTTTTTTTTAATAAATTGCAGTTTTAATAAATAATTTTAATAAATTGCAGTTGGTCAAATTTCAAGTTCATGGGAGTTTAAAATAACTCCCATGAACTAGTAATTCGACTTTTGATAAACCTGCCAAATTTATCAAGTGGCTACTAGTGGAAATTTATTATTAAAATCAAATCTTTCCAGCTCTGACAAATTTAAATGACCTGAAAACTTGAATCGAAACTCGATTCGAGAATGTCAAGAAGGCTGCAAACATCTCCAAAATCTCTCCCATTGACTTAAACTGTAATTCTGCAGGTTTTCGGTGGTGAAGAGTTGAATTTGAATTCTTAAAGGGCCAGAGTATGATAAATCTCAAAAATCAAATTTGAATTTTTTTAAAAAACACTAAATCGAATTTGGATAACTCCATAGTCGAATTTTCACCATAAAAAAAAATTGAAAATTCGAACTTACAATTTGACCCTTGATAAATCTGCCCCTAAGTTTAATGAATAGGAACCAATCTGTGTAATGAGAAGTGACATTAAAAAAATACTCTAAATCATCCAAGAAAATGCTGAGTCTTATGAAGAGGAGTACTCCCACTTTTCATTCCCTTTATATAGTCACCTTTGATTAATGGATTTGAGAGCTAAGAATGGCCCTGTGTGTATGTGTCAACTTTTTTCCTCTACAATTCATTATTTTTGAATCCATAAAACAAATAAATACAGTGCTCATTTTTTTTAGTATGTAAGCAACAATAAACTGGCGGATAAGAGGGAAAATACATGTCCAGAATGGTGCACTGAAACCTTTTAAAATTCCTTTCTTCTTGTTATACACTTGCACTGTCTATTGCAGCAGCTTTCACTGCATAACATAATCACAAAACAATGTAAACAATAGTTGACAATAATTATAATATAATATATTTTATATATATGTAATGGTAGACTTACTATCTTGAATTCATCTATAATAAAAAAAAAATTAGCATTCTGTAGAATTATTTGAAAAATCAGAAAATGTTTGTTATTTGACCGTGTTTCAAGGTGTCTATTACATATATTTATGTTTTAACTTTAAGAGCAAGTTTCCTGAAAATGTTATGCGGAAAACTTTCCACAAGATTATCCTGCAAATTCCATCTTCCACTTAACTTATTTATTTGCATGACATTTACCTAGAGATTAACAACCAGCATGCAGCACAGCAAATATGGCTTAAATCAGAGCATGTAGATTTTATGCCATTATTGATAAAATGGGTTGTGAAAGTGATAGAGGAAAATAATAAAGTCTGTGTTAGCATTCTTTTTTCTTTTGCATACAGTGGAGGAATCAATGTTCTCTGAATTAGTAGAGATTTGTGCTCTTATTCAGCCTTGATGTCTCCAGTCCTTTTCCCCTGGAGAGCTAAAAAGAGAAACTAAATGCTGGACTGGACTGTACATACCCGCTGGTACTTGGCAGTTTCTCTCCTTCATTCCCTACAACCACTAACTTATATTCTCTTAACATGTGCTAGGACAGCAGGAAATTGACAGTCTCTCAAAAATTCCTTAGAGTTTTAGTTTATAGATATAAACTGCATACACGGAATATGTTGGGTGTTTGGCCAAAAGCCAATGGATCTTTCTTTTTGTCAAGCAGAAACATTTATGTTTCAAATGATGTATTTTTATCTCATTTGAAAGAATAGCTTCATGAATCCCCCATGTACGGTGTCATGCACTGAAGTGCTAGTTTTGGCACCTTGGAGTATTTTGGTTTGGAATAATGTTCTACAGTCTCAATTGATCTCTGTGCTTCACACAAGTGAAGTATATACTGTACAATGATATTAAAGGAGGGGATGCTTGTGCTTAAAAAATCATGGGGGGTTAAATTTCATAAGAGTAAGATATGTTTGCATAAAAAATGTAAAGTTACATTGGGTTGAAAAAATACCAAACTCCATCAAGTTCAACCCCTCCAAATGAAACCCAGCACCCATACATACACACACTGGTGCTTCAATACACTCACACAAACTATACTGTAGATACTCTAACTATAGATTTTAGTATCAAAATAGTCTAGGATATTATGTTTGTCCAAGAAATCATCCAAGCCACTCTTATAGGCATCAACAGAATCAGAAAATACAAAAATTCAGGGGGAAAAAAAAATCAGTCTTAGGACGGGGGAGATAGTGTGAGACACAGCACAGAAGTGCAAGATTGAAAGCGCTTAATGTTGCTATGGCAACCACCTAAGAACGGTCCATAGAAAAAGGGAACACAAAGTTAGGGGAGAATGCCTCTGAGGAAGCCATTTGGTGAAACGCATCAGGCAGGAAGTGATTTCGCATTAGGATCACAGGGAAAGCCACAAGGGCAATATACCCAGAAAGGAACTGTGATCTGCTAATACTACAGGCATTATATTGTCTTGTGTGTAGGCAATTTGGCCATATGGTGGTGGAAAATGATTGGATGTAAAGGAATCTTGCATGTCACCATTAGGAATGGAAGGTTTAAAGGGGAACTACACCCAAAAACCTAAATCCTAAAAACCGGGTGCTGCCACAATATTTAACTATACTGCACTATTTTTTGTTTTTTGTTTTTTTCTCTGTTGCCATAGGTGCTGATCCATCAACAGAATCAACCAACACAACAACATCCAGTAGGGTATTCCACAACCTCACTGTCCTCACTGTGAAGTGGCCTGTGGTGCAGTGATCCTCCTTATGGGTAAAAATTTCCCCTGCTATTTGTCTTTAATGTACTCTAATATACTCGAAAGTATAATCATGTCCTCTCTCAAGTATCTTTTTTCAGAGAAAACAACCTCAACTGTGACAATCTACCCTCATAATTTAAGTCTTTCATCCCTCTAACCAGTTTAGTTGCATGCCTTTGCACTCTCTCCAGCTCATTTATATCCCTCTTAAGGAATGGAGTCCAAAACAACACTGCATATGCCAGATGAGGCATATAAAGGGGCACAATTATATTTTCATCCCTTGCGTTTATGCCATTTTTTATGCAAAGAGAGAACTTTATTTGCCTAAAGGGGTGGTTCACCTGTTAACTTTTAGTATGTTATAGAATGGCCAATTCTAAGCAGCTTTTCAATTGGCTTTCATTATTTATTTTTTATAGTTTTTTAATTTGCCTTTTTCTTCTGACTCTCTCCAGCTTTCAAATGGGGGTCACTGACCCCATCTAAAAATAAATGCTCTATAAGGCTACAAATGTATTGCTACATTTCATTACTCATCTTTCTATTCAGGCCCTCTCCTATTCAAATCAGTGCTTGGTTGCTTGGTTTGTTATCTACAAAAACCCCTTGATCCTTCTCAGTTAAGGAAACTCCCAACACATTTCCATTTAGTGTATAACTTGCATTTATATTATTTTTGCCAAAGTGCATAACCTTGCATTTATCAACATTGAACCTCATGTTCCAGTTTGCTGCCCAGTTTTCCAGTTTAGACAAATCACTCTGCAAAGTGGCAGCATCTTGCATGGAACCTATAGTTCTGCACAATTTAGTATCATCAGCAAACATAGAAACAGTACTTTCAATGCCCACCTCCAGGTTATTAATAAACAAGTTAAAAAGCAAAGGACCTAGTACAGAGCCAGACTACACTTACAACACTGGTCCAATTAGAAAATGCTCCATTTACCATGGCTCTTTGTAATCTATCTTTTAGCCAGTTCTCTATCCAGGTACAAATACTATGTTCCAGGCCAACATTCCTTTAATTTAACCAGTAACCTTTTGTGTGAAACTGTATCAAATGCTTTAGCAAAGTCTAAGTAGATGACATCCACTGCTATTCCAGAATCGAGGTCCCTGCTCACCTTCTTATAAAAGGAAATTACATTAGTCTGGCAACATCTATTACGCATTAAACCATGCTGGCCTAAACTGACAAACTCACAGTATTATTATTTTGCAAAGTCAAATATCTTATCTCTTAATACCCCTTGGAAAAGCTTTCCTGACAGTGATGTCATTAGCAATTTGCCAGTCTCTCGGCACCGTGCCAGACCTCAATGAATCTTGAGAACTTAAGTAAAGAGGTTTGGCAATCACAGAGCTATGGTCTCAAAGTACCCTCGGATTAACAACATCCGATCCTGGACCTTTGTGGAAGTTTCTCAAACGTCCTCATGTGTGAACCATGCAACATTAGTTTTATTACTAGGATTAGGCCTATTAAGAAGGAAACCTTCAATAACTGGTTCCTCATTTGTTTAGACAGACTAAAAATACGAGTTCAGAATCTCTGCTTTTTTTCTGTTCAACCAGCTGCCCCCCCCTCTGATATTAAGGGTCCCACCTTTTACTGCTTATTTTTTTTACTATTTACATATTTAATAAAAATTTTTGGATTCTTTTTACTGCTTCCTGCTTGACCTTTTTCCATATCGATTTTAGCTTGTCTGATCACAAAATGATTTTGAAGATGTATGAGTTTAGTTGTCTTCACAACTGTCCTTATATATCTAGGTATTTGCGTGACTGACCACAGGCAGAGCACAGCTTATCTCATTTGGCTCAGACAGAACACTTAGGGGCATATTTACCCTCAATATTCGACTTTCGAAGTAAAATCCTTCGACTTCGAATATCGAAGTCGAACGATTCGAAGGATTTTAATCCATTGATCGAATGATTTTCCTTTGATCAGAAATTGACTAGAAAGCCTATGGGGACCTTCCCCATAGGCTAACATTGATGTTCGGTAGGTTTTAGATGGCAAAGTAGGTGGTTGAAGTTTTTTTTAAAGAGACAGTACTTCGACTATCGAATGGTCAAATAGTCGAACGATTTCTAGTTCGAATCGTTCGATTCGAAGTCGTAGTCGAATGTCGAAGTAGCCAAAAAAAACCTTCGAAATTCGAAGTATTTTTTATTCTAATCCTTCACTCGAGCTAAGTAAATGTGCCGCTTAGTAAGTGTAGTGTTACTTGCAGAAATTTAAATAATCTTTACGGTCTGCCAATGCCCTTCACAAGTTTTGCTCCTATATTTAAGCACAGAACACAAAAGATCTTGGATGGAATCATGCACTTTGGGCAGTCTCAGCAAACACTATATACATACACCTTATTGAATGTATATCAGTTTATATAAAGATGCTTGTATATGCAGTATGATGCAACAGACAGCATAAGCAAATATAGCAAGAAATATCAATAGATGCAGCTACAAACATTAACCCCCCGTATGTAATAAAAGGCACAAAGTTGGCTCAGGACAATAAACCATAGCAACCAATATGTTTGCTTTTTAACAGGTATATTACATAACCTTCTAAATGCCTCATGCTAAGAGACATAGGAGAAAGGAGTTTACTCCTTCATAGGGGGTATATTTATCAAAAAATGAAGTTAGAGATAACCACAACGTGAAATACCTCATCTCTCCATTCATTTCTATGGGATTTTTAAAGGCGTATTTATCAAAGGTTGAACTTTCACCCTTTGATAAATGCATCTTTAAAAATCCCATAGAGATTAATGGAGAGAGGTGGTATTTCATTCTAGCAGACTGTGGTTATCTCTAAATATCTCTAACTTAAATATACCCCATAGAGTTTACAATGCAAATTTTTGATGGTGGCAGGTTGAGGGGGCAGCAGTGTTTATGGTATCAAACTAGGGATGCACCAAATCCACTGTTTTGGCATTCAGCCAAATCAAGATCCAAATCCAAACCCTAACTTGCCTATATGGGAAGGGGCAAATAGTTTTTTTAGTTCCTTCTTTGTATTGCAAAAAGTCACATTCTCTTAAGGATTCAGATTCATTTTGGCCAGACACTTGGATTTGGATGAATCCTGACTGAATCGGATTGAAAATTGAATCCTGGATTCAGTGCATCCCTAATCAAAACAAGATCAGATACCTTTCTAGTGTTCCAAGAAGTACAATTTAAACTCAGTTTTAAAGAGGATATTTTAGAGTTTGTTTGGGAAGCATTCTAGGACAAGAAGCAGCAATAAAGAAATGTATAAGATGAGAGATGGCAGTAAATAGTAAGTAATAGTAGTATGAAGGTTGTGTGCCATTACTGTAGCTCTGATAGGAATGAAGGAAACAAAAAGTAATATACTGGTAGAAAGTTATATTAATTATAAAATAACAAAAGAGAGATAACCTAGCTTGTTACCCAAAACGCACTGCCCAGAGAGGTGGAGGTATAAATTACTTGGTTGAGATTATTAGGAAATTAGAGGAAAGTTAGTAACCCCCCACTCTCCCAACACCCTCCAATGCTTATCACTGACAAAGTGCTATGTGCCATAAATATCAAAAAATAAATAAATTACTAAATTGATTGTGTGTCCTCATTTATATAATTAATTGTTTGTCATTAATGTACTCTCTCATTGTGGGGACAATTACAAACATTTTACCAGAAATATATATATAAAAAAAAAAAACAATATAATTAAAACAATAGACAGCACAAGTCCTATTCATTAAACTCAACTTGAACAAGGGGGTATACTGTCCCTTTAACCAAGAGCTACATTTAAGATATTGACAGTAAATGAGTGGAAGGATACTAGCAGCAGAGAGCACATTACACACACATCATTTGGGGTTTTGCTATATAACTATGGATACTTTTGAAAGTGTTTTAATATGAATAATTGTCCTTTATATGCAAAAAACACAGTATTTAAAAATACTTATTTATAAAATTTTGGCTTCCAAGTAAATAAAAGAAAAAAATACAAAACAGCAAGCTTTTTTTTGATTTATGTTTTTACTACAAATGTATTAACTTACTTGAAAAAGGTCAAGTTTTAAAGCTCTGCAAATTTTTCATTTTCTGGAAAGAGGGAGGTCGAGGGTCGAAAAGGGGAAACGTTTTTGAAAATATTCTGCTAAAAAAGGAGTATCAGGATATTATTATATGCAAAGGTAAAGAGAAAGAGCAAATGTAGGTCAAATGCTGAGAGGCACAGGGGAAAAAACAACATGGAAGCAACTGAAATTCAAAATTATGAATAAACATTTTAGTCTCTTCAGAGAAAGATAGTTAAAGATTTGAACAGAAAGTCAGCTGAATTTAAACATCGCAAAACACTTAACGTGGACAAGGAAAGAATCCATTAATGTTAATGAGCTTTTCTTTGTAGCATTTTTACACACCCTTTTTATTGCCCCCAAGAAATAGTATTATGGAAAGTAGGAATAGTAGTTTACAGAAAATAGAAGTCAGCACATTTTAATGGTAAGTGTTTTAAGCAAAACATGGCAAGCCCTACTAATAATCTACAGATTCAATATGATGGTCTCCAAATACAGTCCAAGCCGTATACAACATATCCTCAAAGTTTTGTTAGTTAGAAATCTTCTCACGGGTGAGTGATAACAGCACCATCTGTAAATTTAATATGGGCAAATTCACTATGCGCCGAAAATGTGCTAGCGACACCTTCGCCGCCATACCAAGTTTCACCAGGGCACCGCTAATTCACTAAAATCTGAAGTTGCGCTCAGGGAGGCGAAAGGTAGTGAAGTTCCCAACGTTAATTTGTCAAGCAAAGCGAAGTTACGCTAGCGATTCCTAATTTGCATACAGCGCCAAGTTAAAGTACAATGGACGTATATGTAGCAGCAAATACATTACACTACACAAGCCTGGGAAAGCTTCATGAAATAAAATAGAGTTGTTAATTTGCCCTATACATGTGCCCACTGTATAGTTTAGGTGCCATATGTTAGGACATGTAGGGGGGGAAGTAGGGCACCCCAAAAAAATTTACGATCTTTTTCAACCTATCACCCTTAAAAAAGGAAAAGACGCCAGCGTTTTTTGGGACTTAATAAAAATGTAAACTTTTTTTGAAGCAAGCCCTATCTACTCTATTGCACTTCGCCTGCTCTGAGGTGGCGATGGCAAGTCTGGCGCAAGAGTCAACGTTCAGTAAAATGCACAAGTTAGTGAATTAGCGTAGTTACGTCCCTTCGGGCAACTTCACCTGGCGTAAGGGTGCGAAGTAGTGCTAGAGTAGGTCCACTTCACTAGCAAATTTACACCAGCGCCCGTAAGTAAATTGGCGAAGTAATGAAATTACGTCATGCTGGTGAATTTTCGCTAGCATTAGCCACTTCACCCTAGCAAATTTGCCCCATAGAGTGTAAGTTCTATGGGTCAGATACTTCCTTCCTCTTGTCTCGTAGTTCTGGGGAATATTTAATGCAACTGTACTTTGTATTTATAAATATATTGAACCATGTTTATTCTCTTACTTTATTGTTCTGCTTTACAGTGCTGTCTGCTGTGGATAAGTACCACTATATAAATACAAATATACATAATAATCCCTAATACAATTGGAAAAAGGCATTCTTGTTAAAACTAGCACCCAAATGATTAGAATCTTTGTGTCTATCCCAAAGTTTCTAATCATTCTAAACAGAACTTCTTGGTTCCTTATGCGAATTAAGAAAACATTCATTTTTACTTGTATCCATTTATTTTGGCCAAATGCTCATTTCCATTAGCTTTGGACAAAACAAATAAACATGACAATGTTTTTATTAAGAAACAACACGGATTGGTGTCCCTGTGTGTCTATGTAGATATATTGAATCCTTATTTAACCCAAACTATAGGTGGAGGTCTGACCAAGTCAGATGAAAAAGTATTAATATAGTTTGAGAAAAAAGAAACCCCACCAAATAGAAGTTTCTATACCTATACCAAGTCAAATTGAACCGCAAATTGCAAAATCAGGCTAATTAATGATAATAATAATTCATTAATAAAAGTGCTAGTTATTAAGTTAAGTAAAGTGCTAGTGCAGATAAATAAAATGAAATTAATCAGTACCAAAGACTGATAACAAAATTAATTATTTCTGAGACCAATGGGTATATTACCCCACCAATAAATTCCAGTAATACCCCTTAGTAAATAAATTCATTAATTAATTCATATAGAATGTGATTACACCAGGTAAGTATAATAAATTAGTATAAGTTACAACAATAAAGTGCGGTGCAATAAATAGGTTAAAAAATGAGACTTGGTAATTAATTAGATGGTTAAAAAGGAATTGGTAAAAGGATGGCCAAAATTCAAAATGGGTTAAAAGGTTATTCGGTCTTATTCCAAGATTAGAGTTGTAAGAAATTGGAAAATATAGTGGGTGGAGTTGTCCCAAAAACTAACTGCCTATTTTGTTTCTAAAGCCTGGGACACCACAAAGTCAAGGCAGGACAGGGTAACCGGAGCTGTGGCCTTGTAATTAAATTGCCCTACCACTTAAAAGAGGCTAAATAGCCCTAAAAAACCACAAACTCACGGCCCCTTAGAATGGAAGGAAGATAGAAGAGGTGGTATAGTAAAGAGTTTAGACCAAAATTCCTGCCCCCATAAAGATATCCAGTATATTCCCCTAATGGAATTGTTGTTCAGAATCAATTTCGTTAGAATAAGGAGATCAATTTTCAAAGGCGTTCCTTTGAAAATTGATCTCCTTATTCTAACGAAATTGATTCTGAACAACAATTCCATTAGGGGAATATACTGGATATCTTTATGGGGGCAGGAATTTTGGTCTAAACTCTTTACTATACCACCTCTTCTATCTTCCTTCCATTCTAAGGGGCCGTGAGTTTGTGGTTTTTTAGGGCTATTTAGCCTCTTTTAAGTGGTAGGGCAATTTAATTACAAGGCCACAGCTCCGGTTACCCTGTCCTGCCTTGACTTTGTGGTGTCCCAGGCTTTAGAAACAAAATAGGCAGTTAGTTTTTGGGACAACTCCACCCACTATATTTTCCAATTTCTTACAACTCTAATCTTGGAATAAGACCGAATAACCTTTTAACCCATTTTGAATTTTGGCCATCCTTTTACCAATTCCTTTTTAACCATCTAATTAATTACCAAGTCTCATTTTTTAACCTATTTATTGCACCGCACTTTATTGTTGTAACTTATACTAATTTATTATACTTACCTGGTGTAATCACATTCTATATGAATTAATTAATGAATTTATTTACTAAGGGGTATTACTGGAATTTATTGGTGGGGTAATATACCCATTGGTCTCAGAAATAATTAATTTTATCAGTCTTTGGTACTGATTAATTTCATTTTATTTATCTGCACTAGCACTTTACTTAACTTAATAACTAGCACTTTTATTAATGAATTATTATTATCATTAATTAGCCTGATTTTGCAATTTGCGGTTCAATTTGACTTGGTATAGGTATAGAAACTTCTATTTGGTGGGGTTTCTTTTTTCTCAAACTATATTAATGTTTTTATTAATCCACATAAAATACTAAAAAATTTAATTTTGATGTATATATCCGTTTTGCCCAAATGCTTTTTCATTAACTTTGGGCTGTTAATAAGCATTGGTGAATACAGTCAGCAGATTAATAACAGCACCAACCACAAAGAATCTATCTCAAGGATAAAGATTTCCGATGATTGCTTAGTTTAGAAAGCTCCTATACAGAAAAAAGGTTAGAAAAAAGTTATAAGCTACAAACATCACCTTACATGTAAATTAGACTTGGCGGTAGTGTACCTGAGACTGGAAAAGAAATGTGTGAAAAAAAATGTGTCTGATCAACTTTCAGGTTAGTGAAGTGTAAATTACTCATCCTCACATTACAGGCAAGTGGGAATTCCGGACTTTGTGTGATTTATATCTGTAGACTTGCTGGTAATAAAATACTTTAACGGTGTGAAAAATCATTCATGGGAACAATTCCCTTATAAAAAAAAAAATACTAAGCAGGTGTTGCCCTTCACCCTTTACGTATAGGAAATAATGTCTAGACACTTTAATAAACAGGTCAGGAGAGTAGTACTATGGTAATCTTGGGACTACAATTCATCCAAATATCAGTTATGGTGAAAAAAAACCTTTGAAATTCACCCAAATGATCTTAGCTTAAAGGGGTTGTTCACCTTCTAACAACTAGTTGGTTTCAGATAGATCACCAGAAATAACGACTTTTTCCAATGACTTTCTATTTTCTATGTGTGACCGTTTTTCTAATATTGAAGTGTAAAGTGTAATTTCTCTCCTTCTGAAGCAGCTCTGGGAGGGGGGGTCGTCGATCCTGTAAACTGGTCTAAATGGATACATTTAGTTGATACATTTCTTATCTTTGTCCCTGCTGAGCAGAATCTCTGGGTTTCATTACAGGCAGCTGTTAGAATTGATACAATTGTTGCTAATACTCCAGAGATGCTGCTGAGAAATGTATCAACTCAATGTTGCAAAATTGTAACAGTTTAGTCTGCACCTGAATTACTGAGCTGCCAAACTGAAACACCAGAGACATTCAACTTTACACTTAGATGTTGGAAAAAATGTAAAAAATAAATAATGAAAAGTAGTTGAAAAAAGTCTTTATTTCTGGGGAACAATCTAAAAACAACTGAATTGAAAAAAGTGTTTGGAAGGTGAACAACCCCTTTAATTTTTTTTGTGTGGAAGCATTTTCAGTTTTACAATTTCAGGATATAATGTATGTATTGTTAGAGGGGATATAACTTATATACCAGTGATCTAAAGATCTCATAAGATTGTCATAATTGTTTAGTAAATTCTAATAAAAACTGAATGAACTTGCATGCAATGCACCCATGCTAATGAAAAGTCATCATCTATTTTGGTAAAGTGTGTGCAGATTTTGTCATTTACTACTTGTAGTTTGTGTTGAAAAGCATTGTTTCTTGTGCACATATGCATCCAATTAACTTAGCCTAAGTTAATACCAGATATTTATGTAAGCCGCTAAGGCAGAGTTCCCCGTAACTTTTTTACCTGTGAGCCACATTTAAATGAAAAAAAAAAGATTTGGGGAGCAACAGAAGCATGATCAATTTTCTGTTGGTACATAATAAAGGCTGTGAGTGGCTATTTGGTAGTCCCTGTGTGAACTGGCAGCCTTCAGGAAGGCCTATTTGGCTATTTCAATTATAGAGAAATGAGGAGAGCACTCAATAAGCATATTAAAGGACCAGTAACATCAAAAAAAGTTTGTAAAAAATTCGTTAGTACACAACGAAAAAAAACACATACACAAATTATACTTTAAAAAAGCAAAGTCTTTATTAAGCAATAACTTACAGAAACTCTGCTTCTTGTCTTCTACAGAAACGGCGAAAGGGCGACCATCCATTGAGCGGTGCTTGATTTCTCCTCCCTGGCTCTCTGCTGCTGGATCCTTCAGCTGCCACATTCTGTGCTTTCTGTAGTGCAGCGGCGCTTCCAGCAGGAACTTGAGGCGGATCTGCGGTGCTGGTGTTCCTATGGGCCATGTTCTCTCTATCACTGCTGTAACAGCTCAGGCCCTACCAGATCCCCCTCCGCCCAGGGAGGTGAGTCCGGGTCAGTTCCCTGTAGGGCGGCTGCATGGCAAGGGGAGAAAGAAGACTTGGAAGGGGGCACCGAGGTATTTAGGGGGGACCGGAGGTATTTGGGGGTTCTCTTCACAGTTTACTGAGACAACCAGTAGCGCGTCCTAGAGCCCTCTAAGCTGCACGCACCCGCTGCAACTGTTTCTCTCTGGCGCTTCGCAGCTACCGACAAAACGACAAGTCCCACCATGCATCCGTCCCATCTGCTGGGCAGCTTATCCAAAAGCGTTACCGGCAGTGGAACGCAGGGCTTGTAGTCAGCTGGATGCAGAGCAATGAGAGAGAGAACATGGCCCATAGGAACACCGGCACCGCAGATCCGCCTCAAGTTCCTGCTGGAAGCGCCGCTGCACTACAGAAAGCACAGAATGTGGCAGCTGAAGGATCCAGCAGCAGAGAGCCAGGGAGGAGAATTCAAGCACCGCTCAATGGATGGTCACCCTTTCGCCGTTTCTGTAGAAGACAGGAAGCAGAGTTTCTGTAAGTTATTTCTTAATAAAGACTTTGCTTTTGTAAAGTATAATTTGTGTATGTGTTTTTTAAAAAAATTTTGATGTTACTGGTCCTTTAATGCTGTGGTTGTTTGTTTATTTGCCGACTACCAGTACAGGACATGTTTCGGGCCTGTGTGCCCTTTATCAAGTGTAACATTGGCTATATACATGTTTTTTATGCAACCAACAATTGCCTCCAAGCCAGGAATTCAAAAATAAGCACCTGCTTTCAGGAAACTGGGAGCAACTTCCAAGGGATTGGTAAGCAACATGTTGCTCATGAGCCACTGGTTGGGGATCACTGCACTAAAGGAATCCTGGAATTACTATCATGCCAATCATGGTGCAAATTTGCAGTGGCTATTTATGCAAGTAGTGTAACCCTGAAAATAACCCCACATCCAAGATGGTGGAAATTCAAGGATTTCCTTAGATGTTAATGCTTGCACTTGGGTACGATTCATCATAGAAGGCTCAAGGGCTCCATTGGCACTCACTGTGAATTGAAAAGAAGCATGTATGGACACAAATACTGTATCTTTCTGAAAAGTATTCATTGGTGCAATTAGCAATTGCATTTGCAAATAAGACTTTTTGTTTAAATCTGTAGAAACATGTTTTGCACACCATTTACTTTGCTGGTGTTGAGTAAACTGTTGACTCACTTGCTATCAACCTATGCACTGCTTGCTTTCATTGTCCTAACTTAAGATACATGAATAACAATAATTACTAATCGGTTGCAGTGGATTTCTGCCCTGGCTCTACAAGTTTAGCCTATGATTAAATGTTTGGAAAGTGTTTATCTGATTGGGTCACTGTTGTATAAATATTTGAGTCATGGCTCTACGCGTTTAGCCTATGATTAAGTGTTTGGAACACGAAACACGTCAGGCTGTTTGACACAACAAATTCTTCACTTGAATATTTGTCTGGTGGAAGTCTTGCCTTTTTGAGTGCCTGCTGAGGGCTCAGGGTGGTGCACCTGGGCCACGTCCTTGATGTGGTGAGTAATTATTATACATACAAGAGACCCGAAAATCACAGAAGCTTTTTCCTGGTACAGCTTTGACCAATGTGGGTAAATGAAGCTGTGTGTCATTTAAATTTAGGATAATTGTTGGTTCAATTTTGTTATAAGAATATCCAGGGTCAAACTGGGTAAGCAGGACTCCTAATAACTCCTAATAACTAATAATGATACAAGAAGAAGCTAAAAGGTATGCAATACTGTGGATGGGGCTAGAAACCAGGTTTGAAACTCTCAGTGAGCCCCAGACATTCAAGTCCAACACTGAGAACACAGATTATTTCTGGATTGGACTGGGCCATTACTGGATTTCTGCAGAGGCAAAAAAGTTGTGGTCACAGGGTTATGATAAAAGGAGCTATCGTAAGGACAAATATTCTTTACAGAGATTTTCTTCATCAATACTTATCTTCTTCTTCTTGTTTGTGTTTCCAACTACATGATTCTCTGAATTAATGTAATACTGAGCTATAACTATAACGGTAGGAATATTTCAGCTCTAGTTATCAAAGGCTGCAATCTAACCTCTTTACAGAACTGCCTCAAAGCACATAGCCCAGTGGCAGTTACCAACTTTGACTTGCAGACAACACTTCCATTGGTCTTTCTCTGCCTTATGCTGGTGTTTAAAAAGGCTTAGGGGATGTTTTGTGAAATAAGAAGGATGTGTTTCTTGAATACTAGCAATAATGAAATTCAACTTCTGCTTGAAGGAACATGTTAGTACCACTTTGATATTATTAGATGATAGATTCTATATTCTCATTTCTAATTATTTTCTAAAAATATTTAGGGTGAGGTATGCCCTAGTTCAAACAGTCTGTTGCAGACATCAAACATCTTGCTCTGGAATTTTCCACTAATCACATGCAAGTTGAGGGACAAGGAATTGATTATTTTGAAAGTCAGTCAATTCAAACTGTCTTGATGTATCTTAATCACTGTGATTTAGTAACACTTAATCCTGACTGAAGCATATGACAAATTGTTTTTTCTGTACTTATATGCTTCTTCTTAATACCACACAAGTGTAAAGTGGTTTATCTCATAACTTGTCATGATGGGAAATTTGCAACCTGTACGAAATTGCTTTTTTTGTTGAGCCTACTCTAGAGCTAATTTATAGCAAGATGAACTGCTGTAACTGACTTGGGGCTTTGGTACACATTGCAATCTAAAGACACTGATGCCAAGCCTGGATTATTTACCATTTTAAATAAATATAAAACAATCCAGAGCAGGAAGTAGTAGTAATAACAACTCATAGGCTTTGTTTACAATTGCAAATATAAAATGGGGCACACAATTAAGTGCACATTGAGGCCACAACAAATATACTTGTGACCATACATGTTCCAAACAAATGTAGGTCAGTGTCAATGCTCTTGCTGAGCCTGCTCATTTGTTGCAAATACAATTATAAATACAAGGAAACACTGGAATTACTGTCAGCTTGGATTGTATTAGTAGACTTTAGGACTCATTTATGTTGCAGAAGCAGATTGTGCTTTTCTCTCACAGTGAGTTGGGTATAAAATCACTTTCTTAAAAGTACTTGCATCCAAATGCGCTCTTCACACTTCCTGCCTTATGCTTCAAACCAGGAGCTGCTGCCTATTGATATCAGGTGCTCCGGGAATCCTGAAGCAAACACCTTGTCAGGTAGCTCTAGGGTTCTGTCAGTGACCTGCATAAATTGCTGCATCACAGTTTTACCTAAACAATGGAGGGCAGACATTAGGGATGTAGCGAACTGCCGATTTGGTGTTCGCGAACGCCGTTCGC
The DNA here is from genome assembly GCF_017654675.1 of Xenopus laevis. Classification (NCBI taxonomy): domain Eukaryota; kingdom Metazoa; phylum Chordata; class Amphibia; order Anura; family Pipidae; genus Xenopus; species Xenopus laevis. The sequence goes on along the minus strand of NC_054372.1, from coordinate 115,070,147 downwards.
GAACACCGGCAAAAAATGCGAACGTCCGCGAACAGTTCGCGAACTTCGAACACCGCTAAAATCGTTCGATTCGAACGATCGAAGGATTTTAATCGTTCGATCGAAGGATTTTCATTCGAATCGAACGATCGAAGCCATTCGATCGAATGCTTTTCATTGAATCGAATGCTTACAATCGTTCGAACGAATGGAAATCGTTCGATTTTTAGCGGTCGAAGGAATTCAAATGGTCGAATGGTCGAACGATCGAACGCGAACTCAAAATGCGAACGTTCCCAAACGTTCGCGAACATTCGGCGGACGCGAACGGTCGAAGTTCGCGCGAACTAGTTCGCGGGTGAACAGTTCGCTACATCCCTAGCAGACATCACTTATTTGCTTAATACCAGAAATTATGTCAGGAAGACTTGGAAACTATTTGGTGCAACTGCGCCCAATTTATGATGAAGCGCACATGCACTGGGGGCCCAGTGTGTAGCAATATGATATGTTACAACTGGCCACTAGAGGTCTCACTGTTTTAACTTATGCAAGAACTAGCAGGATATACTTGTTGGTAGTTACAGACCGTGTGGTCAGCAGCTAACGTTCTCTCTTGGGATCAGTTAATAAAGTCTGTGCTACGTGATCCTGAGTGTGTACCTCCTTGATGTAAGTCTCCCTTCATAACATGGTGGCAGCGGTGGGATATGAACCCACGCCCCCGAAGAGACTGATAATGTTTGGGTTCAACCACTCAATAAATATAGTAAACACTGGCAAAAAGCAAAAGTCATGCAGAACCTAGGACATCGGTCTTACCTAGTACATACAGAGGAAGGAAAGGTGTTGAGAAGAAATCGTAGGCATATAAAGAAGACTGGAGAACCTGATAACAGGAAGCCACAAAGACTATTTGATGAAGATCTAACTTGGCCTTCAACAAAAACTACAACAGCAGTTTCTCAAGGACAGATATCAAAGGAAGCAGATGAAATAAGTGGGGAGCAAGAAAATGGAGAGCCCACAAAAGATTTGTATGTCTCAGAAGTACCACATTCTTCCAAAGATACAACATATGTGTCAAGAGCTGGGAGAATGCGCAGAAAGCCAGCTCATCTCAAGGACTATGTATGACTGGCCACAATATAACATTTTAAGTTATGCACTGTTATAAACAATGTTTGCTGTTCTCATTTTTTTGTGTTCTTTAAAGAGAAAGGATGTAGCAATATGATATGTTACAACTGGCCACTAGAGGTCTCACTGTTTTAACTTATGCAAGAACTAGCAGGATATACTTGTTGGTAGTTACAGACCGTGTGGTCAGCAGCTAATGGTCTCTCTTGGGATCATTTAATAAAGTCTGTGCTACGTGATTCTGAGTGTGTACCTCCTTGATGCAGTGCAGTTGCTCCAGTGAATCAACCCATTGCATCTGCAATGTTGCTAGAATTCTGGGGGAAAATGTAGGAAAAACACATGCCAATTCCATTTGAAATTGCACATTGTATCAGTATAAGTGAATGCACCCTTTTTACTTGCATAAAGCAAATCAGACGCTGATGCTTTTATCGGGCTACAAGCATTGGCTGGATGTAACACTATCCTCACTCTGTACACATTTGCTGCAACTTTCTCATAATTTCTCAAATCATGCATGCTGATTATGTGGTACATGCTACTTAAACTAGAGGGCTGAACTTAAATTAATCTGTGCATCCAACACACATCTCCCACATTCATGGATTTGTACCATATGTGCCCACCCAGTCTACTCTGGTAAATTGCTCTCAAGTGCACCTTTTGAACCAGTAGTTGCCACCACTGGTGGTGTTAGCAATATCTAGATTTCCCACTGTAGGTTGCATTAATAGGCAAACCAGACTTGCATATCACATGCAACTGTCATGTAAATGTTGAGCAGCAGAAATAAAACAATCCCAACAGTCTGATTTGTCAAAAACAAGCATGTAATTCCAAGCAACCAGTCAGTAATTGGATTTTTTTAGCCAGCTGTAGGTTAAACAATGAACGCATGCATTTGATTGGTAACCATGGTTTACTGATCAGGTGCAAAGTTGCCTAGTATTTATAAATGAGTCCTGTATTGTTCTCAAAGCAAGATTATTATATCTCTTTTGATTTAATACAGCTTGGATGTGCCATTTTATTTACCTGCCTTTTTAAATATGTAATTGTTACATTCTCAAATAGCATATGTAGGAGACTGAACAAATCACGTTTGAAATGGCTAGATTTACTAGCTGTATTAATCTTCTGTTCTTTACCTGAGCAACCCAGGAAAAATAGTTCTTCATATTCCTCGTTATGAATTGATTTCTTATGTCAAGTACTCAATAAATAAAACATGATAAAATTATTGAAAATAAAGTTGTTCAGCATACACCAGTCTTCTGCTCAGACAAGTATTGATGACAGTTAGTAAGTAACACAAATAGTTTTGTCATGATAATGAGCCAATTAATGATTCTTCAGACAGTAGCATAATAAAACATATCAGTAAACCAATTATGATACCATATTCAGTATTTTGCTGGGAAATAAAGCACTCTTGTAATTCCCTGATAGAAACGCCAACAAGACTTAATCAAGCCTACACTATGTCACTTAAAATCAATTACTTATGACTGGTAACCTGACAACCATTGTTAATTGCAACCTTGGTGACTATTATTATACAGTTTAATTCTATATGGTTGAAATGTACCTATTACTATTTGGCGCATAAATGTATGGACAAAAACTGTCAGACATTTGGTCCTATTTTAAAGTATAATAAAGGTGTATATTTATGTTTTCACTTGGGGGAATATTTATCAAGGGTCGATTTTGAATTGAAAACTTCGAAATTCTAATTCAAAAAGACCAATGGAAATTAAGTCAAAGGTTTTTTATGGTCAAATAGGTCATTTTTTAATCGAATAGGTCCGAATTCAGCCGAATTCGAATCTTTTGAATCGAAGGAATAGCGCATTCGAGCAAATTAGATTCAAAGTTTTTCCCCAAAAAAACTTTTATTTTTCAAAGTCCACCAATTGACTTCAAATAGGAGGTCCCCCACAGGCTAAAACAGCAAATGGTCAAAGTCAAATTTTTAAAGAGACAGTACATGATTCATTTCAATATTCGTATTTGGACTATTCCCTTGTCAAAGTACACCCAAAATAGTTCGAAATTCGAAAATTCACCTCAACCTTTGATAAATCTGCCCCTAAGTGGCATATTTTCATCGTCATTTTGCACCACTTCAGAGTTCACATAAGACACATATGTTGTTGAGAATAAATGGAGAAGGCAAGTAAATTCTGCATGTAAAAAACTGCCGATGGATAAGCATAATTTTTTGCAAAGTGTTTTCAATTGGGTGAAAAGTGTAATCATAAAATCAATCCTAATAACTATCAATTCATAGTGAGGTGGAAATGTATTTTTATCCAATTATTAAGAATGCTAAAGAGGAGCATTACATCTAGCAAGTAAATTGAGGTTTACTGCTAATTTAAAAAAGCAAAACTACTTACAGAACCATTCATATTTGTGGCATTTGGCAAGAATGAGCATTACTTTGACACAGTAAACAGTTTGAATTAAGTGAAAACCTCACTGTGGTTATACAAGGAATGCCATATTCTCAGGAAGGTTTGAGCTAATCCAGAGACTGTATGGTGCCACCAGTAACAGCTAGGGATGCTTTTACAGTCTTAATACAATTCTGTTGATTTTTTTTGTGTGCGTGAGTCTATTCCTCATAGTGGTTAAATCTATTTCCATATTATTTTTATATGGTTTCTCAAAAAAGTCACGCAGAATATATATACTCCGACAGACACGCATTCACGTTTTTTTGCCTTTTCAATATTTGTATAGCTGTAACATATATTGTAAGTGACAATCCATTCTCTGAAGTACAAATATTATAGTGCTGGGTAATTGTGCTCACAATTACTATTGTCAGCTATTGTGCTGCTTATAAATGAGTTTCTACTAACAAGAAACCGGCTGTGTATATATGCCTTTGACATGCCTTTATAAGAGAAAGTCATTGTATCTGCTGCTGCATGTATCACTTATAAAAGAAATACCAGTGCTTAACAGGAAAAAAAGGGATCTTTGCTCCTTATTTAAAAAGAAAGCATGAAAACCACTGAGTCGCATTTAATCTATTTAAAACCACAATATTACATAATATTGCTTGAACATCATTTTCTGATTTTATGTAACAAACCTGTTTTCAGTGATCAGATGTGCAGACATTTGGCTGAATGAAAACAATAAGTATAAAATAAAGCAAGAATAAAGCACAGAAGAAGTGAGGCAACTGCAAAACAATTTTTCAGAATGACAATTGAATTTCTATATGGATTTCATGTTTGTTAGGGAGCATTATGATTAATAAATCCTTAGTTCAGGAAATACTAATAAAACAAAAAGTGTAGATCATATGCAGCACATTTTAGGCCTGGATGACAAAGTACATTTTTAAAGAGCCATAATAATAATTACTTTGCATTTTGATTTTTAAGTAATTTGTTTACACTGACTATAACAAACATGTAAGAAAACATGAATTTTTATTAGAGGTTATGCGCATTTACAATTTATTTCCCCATTCAAATGGAATTTCCATTACAGTTGGGGCACTTCCCAAAGGATTTGCTTATTGCATACTAAAGTTGTGATTATGAAGTTGGTTCATAATCATGCTATTTGATTGATTTCCAATAGATGTTTTTCACATTGTTATGCTATTTCTTTATACCTTTAATATACCTTTATAGCAAAATACTATCCCTTTCTAAGATTGATCTTTATGTATCTTGCTTCTAAAGCTCCATCAAATAATTGCCTAATTGCAAGTTGTACAGGTGATGAAAGCAAAGCACTCCAGAACTGGTGCAGCGGATACCGCGAACTTGGATTGAACCCTAAAGCTTCCTCCTTAGTCTGCACTCCTCCCGCTGGGAGCCGATAGACCCCCTGACATGAGCTTCCCTTAGCAGACTTTTGGGAGGAACATCAGCTGGGGGACCCCGGGCCAAGTACAGTGAACTTTCAAAGCCAGATCAATCAGGCAAGGTTCTACACAACACGCCTGATTGTAGATAAAGTCCCGAAGCCTCATTAACTGAGTTTCCTTTTTATACTAGTGTAACAATAAAACGATCAATCATAACAGAATTTGGTCTTAATCCTAATTGTGGACATATACCAAAATAATGGCCATACACTCGGGAATTTGACCATGAGCTTTCTTCTTCATGACAAACATGTTTGTACTGTCTCTGGGATGATTTCCTGTTCCTTACCTCTTGCCTTAAAATTTCCCAAACAATGTGTATAACGTTCTAAATGAGAAAGAAGTTCATCCAGTAATACTCTTAGCTCCAGCTAATGTCAGTACATCCATTTTGTAACTAAGGAGCCATATTGGATACATTTGATCACACTCACATTCATTCAAGGCCTGCCATGTCACATTTGTATCACAGAAATAATTGTTACAATAGAAATACAATAACACCGTGGCTTGAGATATTATCCTCTAAAAATAACCCATAGGCAAGAGCCGTTCGGGTGAAATACAGAAAAGTCAACAACAAAAAAATAATAGAATAAGAACAAAAATTCACATTTTACAATGTACTATACAGATATGGGAATACAATTTCCCATAGTATAATATTTAAACAAACAGTTCTTTACTTTTGCCTAATATGATTTTTCTTTGTAACAATAAAGCAATACTGCTATGTTGGTAGCAAAACAATCCTATTTGTTAGTTTTCATTTTGGTAACCTTGAGATATGGTGTTCCATGCTATTGAGCATACACGTACCTTATACAAAAAAACCCAGTTTGGATAAAAGATCCCAAACCTGAATTCACTAATTACATTGTTTGGGACTACATTATAAACTACCATTCAGTGCTACCTGCTGATTGATTGGTATAAATTACTGCACCTAGGCAAACATAGTAGTTTCCCCAGATGGAGTAACCTATAGCAAACAAAACCCAGTAGGGGTCATTTACATTTGAAACCACATTTGTTGTTGTGCTAATTTCTCTGCAGTTTATTGCACAAATAATGGCATTCATTAAAGTAAGGGGACATTAAAAAAAAAAACTACTGTGAGACTTTTTTTTGATCATTGGTACCCCTTAAGGTAGTTAATACAGTCAATGGAGGATGGCTAACAATTTGCAAAAACTATTGATTTTACCTTTCCTTGTCCAATAATGAAATGCACTAGAAAAATGCATGTGTCACTGTCTTAAATGGATTCAGTCATGCTTTTTATGATGTAGTTTTGATTTCTAAATTGTACTGTTTACACTGCAAATAATACACTCCACCATGTAAAATATGATTTCTAACCCAACAAGTGTATTTTTTTAGTTTGGTTTTTATTTCTTTATATATTGGTGTGTAGGCAGCCATCTCAAGTCATTTTGCCTGGTCATGTGGTTTCAGAAAGAGCCAGTGCTGCATGGAACTGCACAGGCTTTTGTTTCTCCTACTCAATGTAACTAGCGTTGCAGTGAGACATGGATTTTTACTACTGAGGGCTGTTCTTATATCTACCAGGGGGCTGTTATCTGGTTACCATCCCATTGTTCTGCTGATGGGCTGGAGGGGGGGGGGGAAGGGAGGGGGTGATATTGCTTCAACTTGTAGTGCAGCACTAAAGAGTGACTAGCATTTATCAGAGCACAAGTCACATGACTGGGGGCACCTGGGGAACTGACAATATGTCTAGCCTTATGTCAGCTTTCAAAATTAAATATAAAAAAATCAATTTGCTCTTTTGAAAAATGGATTTCAGTGCAGAAGTCTGCAGGAGTACTATTAACTTATGCATTTTGAAAAAAACATGCTTACCCATTATAGTATTCTTTTTTATGGACCACTGATTGCTACAGCAGTTCATGAGTTTCTTTGCTATAACCCTACTCTTGCTTGTATACATATGCACAACCTTTTATTACAGAGCCAAATAATTTGTTTTTAATTGTATACATTTGTAATACACATTACTGAGAATTGTATTTTTTTATTTTCATAGAAAAAGACAGTTTAATGACTCCAAGGTGCATTTTTAGCACCTTGGAGTCATTAATAGTCAGCATTAGTGCAGATCTTCTGCCCTTTTAATATAAAATGCTCCCAGCAAGATGCCAAGTTACTATCTGAAATGTAATTTAATATAAGGAGCCTAATGTTTTCGTTGATGAAGCATAGATAAATGGTGAAGGGGGTGAAAAAATGGCTATTGAACGCTTCAGCATATTATTACTTTTCCTCACACAACCACTTTCCTAAATGCAAGCAACCTCCAGAATCCTTAACATCTAGACAATGAATGATTATGTTGTTCTGAAAAGTTCACATGTACTCACAATTAATGGACTTCTTTTACATTGCTCAAGTGGTTTGTTTTTCTCCTAACAGTAGGGGATTGAATCTGTTTAATAGTGACGAGTTAATGGTTTAAAAAAAAAAAAACAGTTAATGTTGTGTGGCTGTAAAAATAAGTTTAATATTTTTCAGACGCAATTGCATATTGTCATTGCTTGTCTCGACAGATGGTAATATAACTATAAGTTGTTTGCTCCATAGTATAAAAAAATAACTTTCCATGTGCTCTTAGCAAAGAGTTTGTTCTGGGCAGATAACTGGCCAGCTCTGCTGAGGTTCCTGCAAGCTTCAATTTAATACAATATATTTTCTAAAAAAAGAAATAGGGCTGTGGCCGTGTGTTTTAGTAGTGGTACTGGTACTAGGAGTACATAACTGTACACAGTACATTGCACCATTGGTGTATGGAAGCTGCTCTCTGTATTGTTGTGTCAGATGCTTACCATAAGCAGTCAAAAGGGGTCATTAATAATGTGCAAGGCAGAGTGCAGTAGAAGCAGACCTTTTTGCATGCTGAAATAATAATTGTATAGCAGAGCAATGCGACTTGCAGTACCCCCCCCATGAATATGCACTACTATCCCTGCTACCCTACATCTCCATGATGCTAGATGGATTGGTTAGAAGTAGTTCATGGTTAGGACACTGGATTGTAAAGTTGCTGTACTGTATGTGAGCCCACTTTTGTTTCCTCATTGCTTGCACCATGGGTGAAATTATAAAGTTTCTTGTAATAAGTGAGCCACAAAGTTTTTAGGTAAAAAAAAAATATTTGGAAAATGAAGATCCCATTTGTAAATAGATAGATGATAGATAGGAGATTAGATAGATGATGAAGAAGTGAGGACATTACATTTCTAACAAAGCATGCATACTGTAAAAGATAATACACCGCTTGCTCTAAATGGTAATATTAAATTCACCTTGAAGTTCTGTGACCTACATAACGGCACTTTACCTCTTTACATAGACACAGAACTCCTCAGTGACTTCTAAAGTCCTTATATATTACTCTAGGCCTAGGGGGTATATTATAAGCTAAATAACTTAGCCCTCACAAAAGGTATGACTGATATGGTTGACAAGCAGTGATAAATTGTACACAAGAATTTGTGTATAATATGACTAAACATGTTCTTAAATGTTCCCGAACACCAAAGATGTATTAAATGCAATAATAGATGTTTCAAAATGCGTTTAACTGTTATTTGAGTAAATAGTAAATCAAATTACTTGCAATATTCTTCTTGGATGAATATCAGGTCTAGCAGAGGGTGGAATGAATGCTAATTGTTTATCTTGCAGCAATTACAAGAGTCAAGCTGAAATACATTTTGAAAAGCCTCAGCAGATTTCTTAATGCAGTTTGGATCATCAAATAATTCTCATTAATCTGTGAGTCTCATTACATAAACGCCTTGGTACCTTTTACAGATTAAAATACTAAAAAATCAGTCATTTGATTAAACTTTCCATGCTAATTTATAATTAAAATATTGTGAATCAGATATTAAATATATACCTGGAGAACAAAGAAACTTAATAATCCTGCTGTTAGCACATTTGAAAGTATTTAATATTGCCGCTGACTATTTAAAAGGCAACACATTCAGAAGCATGACATTTTTTGTCTAGAATTTTGCACTTGTTTATAGGTTAGCATGGCGATGCATTGGTTAGCAAGGGAAATACTGCATGTTTATGGAATTTGCACGTTTTTCCTGGTAGGGTGTATGTATGCTTTGGGCACTACAGTTTTTTTCTTCACTTCAAATAGTACATGTATGTTTTCTTGCTCCTGATATATCAACCTTGGGCCTGTGAATGGTGGGGTCCTGTATCTGTAATATCAACTGCTGCAAGGACTGATATTAAGGATTATCTTATTGCAATTTTTCAGTTCAAATAGTAAGAGGGTGATGTATCAACACTTGGATTCCAATTTTGCTAGAATACAATTTTGTTTTGTGCTAAATTTCCAGAAAAAAAACCCTGCAAAGAATACATTTGATTTGGGAATGTTTGGAATCTTTCTGTAATTTGGATCACCGCACCTTCAGTAACTAAATACAAACAAACCTTAAATAAACCAGATAGGATTGCCTCCAATATGGTTTCATTCAACATAGTGTGGGGGGTCGCTCTTTAGTTAGTACCAGCAGCAACTCCTTTCACACAGATAGTAGACAGTACACTGGTTTGCAGATGATCTTTGTATGTGATTTTATTCCACACACCAGTTTACACACAAACATAAAAGTTCATAATCTTTTAGGAGGCAGAAAACAAAATTGTTCCAGCTGTGTTGGTAACGAAAAAATATCCTTTTCCCAAAGGATCCACAGCCCCACTTGGGCAATATAAGTCCAGCAAACAAAATAAACTGTTAACTCACAGTCCTTTGGAGATTCCCTGCACTTTTCCCAAGCACTTTAGGGTAGTAGCTGGTAGTCAGTCCTTGCTACCAGAGAAATTGTCTCCTTGTCAAAACTTGTGTCCAGCAATACAGTCCTTGTGCTCAACAACACAAGTTACATGCAGTTACACTGAAACTTTTAACACAGCCCCAGTAACTCCTTTCTCTCCCAGACAGGGCAGAGAGCAGCCTTTATTGAGCCCCCACTTTTTACTCCAGGTGAGGCTAATCCTCTCACTGCTGCTCAGAGCCTCATTTTCACATCCCTCTGCACTGCTTCATAGAGGATTCTGGGAGGGATGTACTTTCCATCTATGATTTTCCCAACCATGCTACAATAGTTACCACAAAGTACAAGGTGCTGTTTTATTACAGAGGAAAGAAAATATTTTTTACAAATTAAAATTGGGTCTACGAGAGATGGTTTTTCAGCAATTCAGAGCTTTCTGGATAACACGTTTCTGGATAAAGGATCCCATTCGCAAGGGTAAATTCCCTTTCCACTTATTTACTTCATGTAAACTCTATTTATTTTCCTTATATAGGTCCATTTTTCTATATATAAATAAATTTGCTACCTGTCACCAGTGTATATTATAATAAACCTATGTTAAAATAAGGAAGTTACTGTGTACTCGCTAAATGTCCTTTTCTCACCATTCTCTGTGATTGAAGAGAAATACACAGTCCTTGCTTTAATAAACTCAGTGAAATGAATAGGATATTTTCACTGAAGGGCAGCAATTCATTTCAATTAAGTTACCAGGTGCGCAGCATCTTGAGCTTTGAGAATAAACTAGCTGTTCTTTTTGAGCTACTTGTGTATAAATTTGCATAATATTTTACATGTCCTTACTGTACCTCTCTACAGATTTGACAGTCATTTAAACACATATTGAGTGTTATAATCATAGTCACTAGAAGCTCAAATTTAATTTTCTATGCTACGCTGTAGAAAACCAGCACATATACAGTATTTGACAAATGATATATTAAAAAATAGAGATAGTTGTAGATAGATAGATAGATAGATAGATAGACAGACAGAAAGATAGATAGATAGATAGATAGATAGATAGATAGATAGATAGATAGATAGATAGATAGATGATAGATAATAGATGGATAGATAGATAGATAGATAGATAGATAGATAGATAGATAGATATTTACTGTATAATTACACACACAGCACAGAGGTGCACACCAAACAATGTAGAAAACAGTTGCCCTGGTACAAGAATAATGAAAAATAAGCAAGAAAAGTTCTCACTCGTCCAATGACTAGCATGGATTTGTGGCAAAATAATGACTTCTGCAATTTTTTTTCTCAAAACTGCAGCCAAAATTTGCAGCGACAAAAAAAGGTCACCAAGTACAAAAATGGCACAGAGACGAAAAAAATTGTGGCCCATTGACTTCGATGTATTTGCTAGTTTTTCAGCGAAGCGAAACAGGACAGATTAACTCGTATCTTGACAGCGCTATATAAATAAATGATGATGATGATTAACTCATCACTTCCAATGACCTTTACCTGTGTATTCACAAAATGGTTTGTGGAGAAAAAAAATACATTGTAAAAGGCAATTTGATTCCTACACAGCCTAACTTCTTGCTACTTCTCAGCTGGGTATTGTATTCTACCTTCAGCCTGAATTACATTTGTGCAGTGTGCAAAGTGCAATTTCAGACTCATTTTGTTATGCATTTTACCCACAATGCAGTATTTATCCCCATTATTCCTAAATAATTGCAATCACAAGGGGTAAATGCACATGAAACAATTGTAGCCAATGCTTCACAATGCACCCCGATGTGAGTTTTCTAAAATTGTGTGGGGATTGCTTCATTTCAGATGCTCAGTGTCAACATAATCCCTATAGTATGTGTCAATAGGTTCAAGTGTGCTGCATCTATTGGTGCTGGCCATTGTGGGAACTCCACCTTGAAAGGGGTCATTTAGAATTTAACCCCATCTGCAGGTTCATTAAGGTACTTGTGGCTATCTATGCATGCTCCTACAATTCCTTATGGGTAACTGCAAATTGTATTAATTCTCTTTGAATGAATGGTGTGCACCTATTGACACTGGGGAACTTTAAGCTAGTTCTACCCTGAACCTGGCCACAGCTCCAGGATTTCCAAAATAAGTTGCGTGTGGTTGTGTGTGTTTATAGCATTGTGTCTTAAGAATCAACTAAAACCCGAAGAAAAATGTTTTCAAGTATCCTAGAGTGCTAGACAAGGACTCCAAAGGAATGAACATTTAGGGACAACTCTCGAGTCCTGAATCATATTACTCCTACTGTATAACTTCAGAATGGGTTAAACCGTTACTTACAAATATGCTGTTTCCTGCCAATTAATGTCCTATTTTCTATGAGAAAGCTTATCATTCAATAGTTCTGTAGAGAACAATTTGACCTGTTTATCTTCCTTTGTAAAATAAAAAACCATAGCATTGTATTAGCTTTCTAAATATGTGTCTTATATCCCAGGTTCTACTTGAATGATTGTGCTTATGGCTGAACAGTAGTGTATTTATATAATTTGTAGTAGTAAGCATTTATTACTTCAAAGTAAAAAAAAGCAATGTCCATATCAGTGCAGGGTAACATTACATCATATTTAGATGCACGAAAAGCTCCTTTAAGCTAAATCTTTCTAAAGTTATAATTTGTGGGACTTGAGTACCCACACTTCACTCAGCAATGCTTCAAATAAGCAGTGAATTACAATACATAAATCTTTAGCCAATCAGTAGCCATTATTTGTATAGCAGCTTTAACCAGTTCCATGCAAACAAATGAGCGCAACTGCAGGTATCATAGCAAAATAGATGCTGTGTCATAACAAGGCATCCATTAAATGGCTACTGGATAGTCTGGGGATCAGAAGGTTATAAAAACATGGGAAGTCCATTAAGGCACATTTTTGTTACATACAGTTATGACAACTTTGAACACCATTTAGTGACATATTAGACCATTCTTCAAAATGAAGGCATCTTATTTCTGGAGAGAGGAATGTAAGTCTACTTTAAGACATACAACAATGGCTGATGTGATATTTAATTCATGTGAATAAAGTATTGGAGTGTAATAGAATGTATTTGACTTCTTCCTGAGTCCTTACCAGAAAGCTATATATTGCCTCTTCGGTAGAATTGAGTTCCCCACTGTCATGTTATCTTTCTGCTTATTTTTTCATGAAATAACTCATGACATGTTATAACTCAGTTGTGTAAATAAGAGTGTTAACTTCAGCCCAAAATGGCTGCAATGCTGGGCATATGTAATAGAGACCCAATCACTCCACAGTTTCACCAACATAAGAGGGCTGGATCTGGGAAGAGTTTATGTAAACTATCTGGAGTATAATACCAGAATCATATAAATACTTTCTTTTTGTCTGACGCAGCTAACCATTTGTGGATTTAAGATGATGTAAATTAAGATTTAAAGTATTGCTATATGCAATGCAAATTATCTAAGGCATATCCATCTTATTGACATCTGGGCATTAACACGTGTTTTAGACATACATTTTTGTTCTATGCTGCTGACGGTAATCCGACACTTGTATTTGTGAATTGAGACGGGTTTATCATATTATGGGAAACAGAACATTTCATATGCACCATCTTGAGATCAATGGTTATGCGTGTTCAGTAGGGGGCAGATTTATCAAGGGTTGAATTGAAAATTTGAAATTAAAATTTTTGAGTTATATTAATGGTCAAAACTGTCAAATTCGACTTGGGGGTTAATTAAGTTTGATTTGAGTTTTTTTTAAAAAAAATCGAATAAAGTTTTCAAGATTTATCATACTCTGGCCTATTAAGAACTCAATTTTGACTATTTGCCACCTAAAACCTGCCGAATTGCTGTTTAAGTCAACGGGAGAGTTCCAGGGATCAATTCTGAGTTGATTGAAGCCCAACTGGCATTCGAGTTTTTTTCAGAAAAAAAAACTTGAATCAAGTTTCGTATCGAATTCGATTAGAATTCGATTTGAGTTTTCGGGTTGCTTCCATTCATCAGAGTTGAAAAATAGAATTTTTTTAATAAATTTCGATTTTGAATTCATGGGAGTTTAGGGGAGTTTTTAAAAACTCTCGACAATTATGGAAACAAATGTCACACATCCCATCATTTTATTCTGCTAGATGAATATTTGTTTCAATTTATATAGATAAATATATTGTATACAAATATCCCTATTAAAAAAAGCATTTAGGTTTAATGTACAAAATATTGTTCAGTGAAGACAAGTTATCCTTCATAATCAGTAAAAGATTGTGGAAAAAATAAGGTAATTAAAGATAGGAGGATATTTAATAACTTTTTTGTATGATACAGTATTTTAATTAAAATGGCCTCATAGTAGGATGATTATCTAATTACATAATCAAAAAAACTGTCTGTTTCACTTTTATTTGTAGTTATATTTTGGTCTTATTGAATTAGACAATTGAAAATAACAATTAAGGTTTATTTGCCTGATTATATTTTATATAAAATATAGCAAAAACGTTTCAATAGAAGAAAATATTCAAATTATCAAAATTGATTGAAAACTTTAATGTACATGAGAGAAATGCTTCTATTTTTTGTTTTCTTTCAATAAAATAATAATTTTTCTATGTATAATTTATGTATGATGAATGATTTAAGCCTTGGCATTATAAGCCTTGGGCGAATTTGACCCATCTCGTTTCGGCAAAAACTAGCTGCAAGCGAAATGTCGCTGTTGGCCAGTAAAGTCTATGGGCGTCAAAATTTTTTTGACGCGCAACAAATTTTTTTTGACGTGAGACACCATAAAAGTCTATAGGCGTCATTTCTGCAGTGAAACAAGGTGAAATAATTTTCTCATCCTTTGGCATTCTTGGTAGAATGGCATTTGTGAGAAATTTTTATTTGTATGAATGCATACTTGTGGCTTCATAAGGTTTATAAATGTCTTTGGCTGCACCAATGTGATGACCAATTGATGTGTACTAGAATTTTCATGCAACATGGTTTTTGCAGTGGTTGTGTCAAGACTCGTGGGGATTCAATCCCTGGTCTGTGTGATAATCAGACAGTGCACACTCCTGCTGAGCCACTGGAAACATTCAGAGTTCACACTTCGAGGCTGTCCATATAGATCATTGCTTTCTCTGTTTCCTCAGCCTCCACCCTCATGCTAATTAAGGCCAGATGTCAACAATTTGGTAATTATGGTCCTATATATACAAGTTCCCTTCTGCTTACCTTTGCTGGATCATTGATATTAGTTTGTGATCTTGCCCCCATGCTTGTTTTGTTCTTGCTCCAGCCTAGGTTCCCTCTCTCTGCCTGAATCCTTATTCTTGTTGAATTCCCAGCTCTGACTTCTGCCTGTTTCACAGACTTACGATTGCTGTCTGTCTCGACCACTGCCTACTTCACGGATCCGCTCTTGGTTGCCCCTTACCTGATCATCGTCTACTGAAAGACTTTGTGTTATTTTGCCTTTTGTTCCTAATCACTGGTCAGTATTGGCTTGGCTTTATTTTTATCTTCTGTTTTTACATTAAATCTATTTTCTCACTATCATAGGCATCTGCCTTTTCATCAAGCTTTGGTTACACAGCACATAGGCTCCAACCCACTAATCACACACCTGTGGTAATTCTTGAAAGGTTGTTATCCCACTACACAACTATCCTGTCAAATATATCCTTTTAACTTTTTAATTAGTGATGTTATCAGCTAAACTTGGTGCATCGTAATGTCATGTGTCACGTGACTCACTGAAACTTGTTTATTATAATACACTATTATTCTCATAAAATATGCGAATAATAAAAGTTACCTTGAAGTTTCAAAATTATGAAAGTTGCATTGTGTTCCAGACTTGCACACAAGGTCTTACACTCACTCATTCTTTTTAGTGCAAATGGTGATTTTCACTTAAAATAAGAAAGAAGATCCCAACCTATTATAATGAAGTATGTATTGATAATAAAAAAAATAGGGTGAACAAATATATGCTAATCTCATGGAAAGACTCATATGAAGTACTAAGACAAATTAGTAACAAAAGTATAAAAACTATACAAGCAGTCTCCTGCTTTTAAAATTCACAGCATTCCTAAGACCTGCGAAAAGGGGTTCTTCCTCTACATTTATTCACAATTCAGTCTTCCGAGTCTGTGCACCCAGGCACATGTGGACTTCTGTTTAGTGATGGGCGAATTCATTCGCCAGGTGAAAATTAGCGGTGAATTCCCGCGATTCGCCATAGGCGAATAAATTAGTGAAACTGACGCAAAAATTCACCGTTTCGTGGATTTCACTGTAAATTCGCAAATTATTCGGCAAAGCAAAACAGGAAAAATTCGCCCATCACTACTTCTGTTACATGAGTGCCAGTTTTCTTTATGTATCCTTATATTTTATAAATAAATGTATGGATTTGTTTTCAAATCACGATTTGGCACTCTTTTTTATAGATGAAATATTGATTAGGTGGTTAAATTTGTTTAAAAACAAATTTATGAATTTGTTTGTAAATCGTGATTTGCCTCTCTATTTATACGGTAGATGAAATATTGATTAGGTGGTTAATAATAGTTGAGTTCCTTAATATGTTGAGGTTATATTTGGATGATACATACAGTATGGGGGTTATTTACTAAACTCCGAATGCAAAAATCAGGAAAAATTCCTTGGGGTTTAATAAAATTTGGGATTTTTTAAAAGTCTGATTTAAAATCACCAAAGTTGATTTTTATGTTAATATTTTAGAATGAATAATTTTGCAGTTAATTCATTAGTAGTTTAAAAGGCAAATTTATGAATTTGAGTTTTTTAATTAATGCACATTGGCACTTTAATTATAATGAATATGCTAATATTACCAGCACATAGGGGCAGATTTATCAAAGGTCGAGGTGAATTTTCGAATGAAAAAAAATCTAATTTCTAGTCAAATACTTAGTTCGACTAGGGAATAGTCCACGTTCGATTCGAATTTGAATAAAAAATGTGAAAATTCAAATATCAAAATGTATCATGTACTATCTCTTTAAATTTGATTGAATGCGATATTCCTTTGATCGGTACAATTTGAATTCGGGTGAATACGGACCTATTTCATCGAAATTGGACCTATTCGACAAAAAAAAAACGACTTATTTTCGGTTGGTCTTTTTGAATTCGAATTTCGACGTTTTTTCAATTCAAAATTCGACCCTTGATAAATATGCCCCATAATGTGTGATGTAATAATGAATGCACTGCACTACAATTTTGGATTTAAAAGGTGTGTCTCACTTCTTGGCACTATCGTGACGATGATCGCATGTGGATTGAAATGCATAGATGTAAATATGTAGGAATAAAGTTTTAATCAAGTTTTTGAATAACTCCACTTGCTGTGATTGCTTTTGTGAGCGCACTCTTACCGGATTTCATAAGCAGTGGGTGCGTTGGTCAAATTTTCAGATACTGTGAAATAAAGCTTATCACTTTTCTTCACGAAAATTTTGGAGTGCGGGTCCATTTACTATTTTATATATATATATATATATATATATATATATATATATATATATATATATATATATATATATATAATAGTAAATGGACCCGCACTCCAAAATTTTCGTGAAGAAAAGTGATAAGCTTTATTTCACAGTTGCATATCCGACATTTCGGTCCACACTGGGACCTTTTTCAAGGATGTATCTGGAAATTTGACCAACGCACCCACTGCTTATGAAATATATATATATAGTGTATAATACTAAAAATCAATACATTATTAATAAATGGAATTTCTCTCAGTAAACTAAAGTCGGTCATGCAAAAGGCAAGAATATCGAATATTTATCATTCTAACTTTATTATTTAATTCTCTTTGCTATGTTATTTTCTGTATTGACAAACCCTATGGATTCTCAACTTATAGGTTTAACCTATATCCATCTTCCTTTATCGGATTATATTTGATTTCTGATCTCCCATGCTTATTCTTTCTCAATGTTCTTCTCAATATTCCTAAACAGGAGTAATAAATGAATCCAACTATTCCTCTAATCTTTAGATTTCCCTGCCCTTATAAAACATACAGCGTTACTTCAAAGAAATTCTAGATATCCCAATTAATTACCCCTCCACTTTCCCTTCTCTCCATCCATTTTAGCTGTGAATTTGACACTGTTAGCTGTTACCAGAATTGGCAACAGCAGAAAGTCTGAACTGAAATAAAAGTAGCAAACAAATAAAATACTAATGACACAGTTAACTGTGGTCCCCATAGGCTTGCTAACAATTTTATGACCGAAGGATAATCCTTCGATCAATGGATTAAAATCCTTTGAATCGTTAGATTCGAAGGATTTAATCGTTTGATCGAACGATTATTCCTTCGATCGAACGAATTTCGCAAAATCCTTCGACTTCGATATTCAAAGTCGAAGGGTTTTAATTCGGCAGTCGAATATCGAGGGTTAATTAACCCTCGATATTCGACCCTTGATACAACTGCCCCTTAATGTGGGTCACAGTTTTGTATTCAAACTATATGAGTGGATCACTGCCATTTGGTAAACCAAACATTATCTGTTGCTCTACTGCTACAGTGTTTTTAAAGTACACCATCAATAAAAACTCTACCCTTAAATATTCAGATTCACCTTACAGTCACCCTGTATAAAATTCATGTAGCATCACTATTATTTTTATTATTTATGTTTATAAAAGTCCTAGATGCCGCTATTTAACATAAAATGCAAAATGGTTGATGCCCATACGAAAAAATATGCATATTGGCCCCCAACATGTATACATTCTCTAGTCAAATACTTATTTTTAAGTGTTATTTCAAAATCATAGTATATGTCAGTTCTGCTGTTTATGTGAATACATTAGTCATCTACAGTATTTCACTAAAAGCCTCAAGAAACTTGCAATGCATTTCTGAACTTGGAAGTACATCTTCCTTATCGCTATCTGAATTTAGAGTGGATGCAGTATTTTATTACTTATATCATTGGTTGTACTCCCTTTTTTTTTATAACATTCTCATTTTATCTAATAGCACAACCAGATAAAATTCCCTGCAACAAAAGTAATTATCCTGCAATGCCATCACTCAAACAAGGAGATAGATCACATTACATATTTTAAAGGCAGATCTGGAGCAGGGTGATACATTTCAATTCATGGCTGCCAGTTATTTGGGGAGCAAACTCAATTGTGCAGATTTAATTTTAAACACTGCTTTAAATGAGCTAAGTAAAGCCTTGCCTCTCATATTTTTTAATGTTTGCTGCTATATTGTAGGGCCATTTTTCAATGTCATTAAAATTGAGCAGTTATTCCTCTAACTATAAAAATATGCATTTTAAATCATTGGTTATTGTCACTAGTAAAACACAATCAAGTGTAATATGAGCTTCTAAATAAACAATTCAATAACCATTGTATTTGTTTAAAATTTCACATTTACAATGCCATGCATCTTGGCAACAACAAAACAATCATTGCAATTAATAATTTACTTATCACAAATGAGTAAATATGTATTACATCTTTAATTACTACTTGTGCGGTGTGCTGGAGAATAAGTGCACTATTTATGATTGGTCAGATTTATTTTGCCTCTACAAGCTGTCACTTGCTAAATAATGTAAAATTGTCAAAATCATAAACACTATAGAGTTTCAAGCTTGGTAGAATATAGGAAAGTATTCTTCGTTATACAAACCCAACCAATTAAAGAAAAGACTTCCCAATCAGTCACAAATCCTACACAGGTGACAGTGACTAACATTTTCCAATGCAAGTAGTTCATTCCACAATTTATTCCCCCTGTTATTAAACATTGCACATATTTGTAGATAAAAAAGGAGTGACAGTTTTGCACTTTTACACAGTTTTTTAAATTGGTTTTCTCTCATGATATAAGCAATTTTACACGTCTAATACCAGCTACATTTGAAAGTGTCAGTGACCCCCATCCTTGGGTTAACTGACTATGCAGGCCAGAGTTTCTGAAACAATAAAATGTCTGGTACTAGAATTTTTAAATTGCTGATATCTCATAATTTTCAGAAAAGAATTGTGAACCGCAAACGTGATAAAAGAAGCTCTGTAAATACGTTTATGCCATATTTGGGGGTTAGAGTCCCTTTTAAATGTTGTGACTCTGATTGGAATAGAGAAGAAGCATTTTGGATCACATAGTGCAAACATAAAGATTCACCATGCCATATTCTTGGCCACATTTGAGAAAAACATCTCCTAATGTAATTTGCATCTTCATGAGAAAAACCATTGAATATGAACCATTGTTAGAAGTTAGATGTCAGAAATAGGGATGTCGCGGACTGTTCGCCTGCGAACTTGTTCGCGCGAACATCGACTGTTCGCGTTCGCCGAATGTTCGCGAACGTCGCGCGACGTTCGCCAATTTGGGTTCGCCTTAGCTGGCGTTTTTTTTTGCCATTTCTCCCCCAGACCAGCAGATACATGGCAGCCTATCAGGAAGCTCTCCCTCTTGGACCACCCCCACACCCCCTGGACCACTCCCCTTCCATATATAAACTGAAGCCCTGCAGCGTTTTTTCATTCTGCCTGTGTGTGCTTGGAAGAGCTAGTGTAGGGAGAGAGCTGTTAGTGATTTGAGGGACAGTTGATAGTAACTTTGCTGGCTAGTAATCTACTTGATACTGCTCTGTATTGTAGGGACAGAACTCTGCAGGGATTTGAGGGACATTTTAGGTTAGGTAGCTTTGCTGACTAGTAATCTACCTTCTACTGCAGTGCTCTGTATGTAGCTGCTGTGGGCAGCTGTCCTGCTGCTGATCTCTCATCTTCTGACTGCTGCCTGTAACCCAATAGTCCTTGTAAGAACTGCTTTTATTTTCTTTTTTGTTTTTTTTACTTTGCTACTGTAAGAGCCCAGTGCTATTAGTCTAGCTGTGTTGGGGAGTGGGACTGGTGTGCTGCTCCTCCTAGTAGTTCACCACTACCAGCACCAACCAGAGTCAAAATTGTTACAAAGTATCTTATTTGCACCTGTTAGCTGTTCTGAGCTCTCTGCCAAAAGCTAATTAAGTTAGAAACTGTTTTTTTTCTGGCTGTTCAGTGCAGAGAAAAGAGGGACTGGTGTGCTGCTCCTCCTAGTAGTTCACCACCACCAGCACCAACCAGAGTAAAAATTGTTACAAAGTATCTTATTTGCACCTGTTAGCTGTTCTGAGCTCTCTGCCAAAAGCCAATTAAGTTAGAAACTGGTTTTTTTCTGGCTGTTCAGTGCAGAGAAAAGAGGGACTTTCCAGTACAAAAGAGGGACAGGGGGTTGAGTGCTCAAAAGAGGGACAGTTGGGAGGTATGCAAGTGCCACCTAGCTGTGTGAGCTTTTTCACATTCTGTCTAAATAACAATAATAATTCCGTGTCCGTAAACATCACCTGAGTGATGTTTTTACAGCAGCAATAATATATTCCGTATCCACTACTGTATACGTTGCCCTTGCAGGCATTGTTTGCCCAGTCTTTAACCAAGTGCCACCTAGCTGTGTGAGCTTTTTCACATTCCGTGTCCAGAAACATCACCTGAGTGACGTAGTGTGATTTCTGCCCTTTACAGCACAAAACGCAGCGCTGTGTCAACAATGTATTTTTCAGAGACATTTTTGCCCTTGATCCCCCTCTGGCATGCCACTGTCCAGGTCGTTGCACCCTTTAAACAACTTTAAAATCATTTTTCTGGCCAGAAATGTCTTTTCTAGCTTTTAAAATTCGCCTTCCCATTGAAGTCTATGGGGTTCGCGACGTTCGCGAACCGTTCGCATTTTTGACGCAAGTTCGCGAATATGTTCGCGAACTTTTTTTCCGACGTTCGCTACATCCCTAGTCAGAAAGTTGCTTGTGATATTGCAGTCCAAGGTCACAATGTTTTGATAAAGAACCATTGTGTAGCAGAGGTACCACAATGCTGAAATTACAGAAAAAAAAAATACTGTGTAATTAGTGTAAATATATCAATATTTTGCTTTGAACACATTTCTGACATTCCCTCTTCTTTGCTTAGATTCCTTCTTTGCTTAGATTCCTTCTTTGCTTAGAATCCTTCAGTACTACTGTGGCACTGCACTGTAGTTTCATTCTGTCAGTTTCATCTAAATTACTTCCATGCTTTTATTAAGAGTGGTCATTTGGACTCTTCATATCATCATTTCCGCCAGTTTTTTTGCATGCACTCCAGTAGATCATTTTAACATTTGTGGTCAGCAGTTTGGTTCATCTTTGTACTATCATACTGTCTCTCTTGTATTGTTTGTTTTTTGAATATTGACATTGGCTCAGTTAGTTTCTCTGAGGGATTGTCTAGAACATTTAATGCTGGCATATTGGTACCTTAACTGTTTCACTAATTATGATGTTACAGCCATGTCAAATAAGTGTGCTTATGAATGGAAAGCGAATGCTTGCTATTATGAAGTGGTTAATGTATATACTAGATTAATAGATTAGTTCAGTATTTTGATGAGGTTATTTTGATGAGGATGGACTGACATGTACTTCTATTTTTGTCATCTATTAGACTTGTGTATGTGGGCAAGACGATTACCATCGTGATGAACAGAATGGCCACAGATAAGCCATAGGATAGCATTAGTTTTAGGTAAATAATATATACATGCAGTTCACATTCCTTAACGTTGTTGTTCATCTTCCAACATTTTTTTTCAGTTTAGTTGGTTTTTAAATAGTTCAACAGAAATATAGACGTTTTCCACTTACTTTCTATTTTCTACCTGTGACCGTTTTTCTACTATTGAAGTGTAAAGACTAATTTCTCACCTTCTAAAGCAGCTCTGGGGCGGCAGGGGCGCTGACTCTCTAATGCTGGAACATTGTAGTGTACATCAAACAATTCTTCTGCTTATAATCTCTCCCAATATGAACCAGAATTGTCTTTCTGTTTTTTAATATGCTTTTTTGGGGAATTAATTGCCAGTCTTTGATGATTTTGTTTCCATGTGATCACAGTGCATTAACTGGAATACCACACTCTTCTCTAGTTCATACACAGTTTTGCATGGGTATTTATGGTACAACATGTCGACCCACTACTGGGTATTCATGAATGCCTGCTGTAATATCTGGCAATGACACTATGTTTTGCAAGAACCTGGGGGAGGTTCAATTAAAATACACAGAAGTATACAGTTTTATTACAATTTTGGTTTTATAGCTTGACATGCACAGAGAGCAGATACAGTGCATCAGTACATCAAAGTTATACATTACCCGGACAGCACTTTTTTGTACTGGTATAGCATCCATTTGGGATCTGGGTCTTTTTGAGTCTTTTTGAATAACTTTCAAATATTTGAAACAATTTTTGAAAAATTATTTTTAAAAATTATTTGCTATAAATGGGCAGTTCGGGAGATGGTATGGACTTTACGGATAACAGGATCACATGCCTGTATGTCTCAATTTTGTGACATACACTCAACATACAAGTATATGTATGTAGGTGTATAGTCTGCTGATTTAGATCCAGCTCTTGGTTCAGAAAGAAGCCATCGCTGAAGTGCAAAAGCTTGGTAAGTGAGCACTAAGGGGTGCAATTCTTGCCCCCAGGGGATTATGTTGGAAATGCTGGTTCCAAAACTGATTTAGTATATTTTATTAATTTAGTTAGCATTATTAAATGAAAAATATTTCCATTTATCCATTCATTTACTTCATATTATTTTAATGCAATAGTCCATTCAACATTTTCTTCTCTATACAAAGTACTTATCTTTTTCTTATCTTCATCTTGTCTCAGCAAGTACTAATAGCTTTTATGTCAACATTCCATTTTTATAGATCCTGGGTGAACTTTAAAGGCTATATAAGGCAAATCTCCAGCTTTGTCCAAGCCTGATCTTCTGTCTTGACATGTATTCTTTGTCATTTGTAACAATTTTCATCTCATGGAGTACAGAATGGCCTGGCGGTATCATATTGCACAGCAATTTGCTTTAGTCACCCGTAGTACTCAAAATGTAAAGCAAAGGATGCCATAATAATGAATGTCACTAACAGACATTCATTTTACAGAAAGGGTGTTATGGAAATTTAGTACCATGATGTCTGGCTCATATATACAGTACTTTTTCCACTCTAAAAGGTATTTAATTATATATGTTCATTTAATCTCCCAAGTATGCACTGTACTTTTGAATCAATGAAAAATACAAGTGTATATAGTGAAAAGCTGAATTTTCAACTATAAAGTCACCTATTTCATTCTACTGCATGTGCGTCTTTTGAAATGTGAAGAATGAAGAGGCAAAGAAATTGATCTCTACATGGTGCTCACTGGCATAATCCCAGTTTGTGCAGTTTTCTGCTGATAGGAGCACCCACCTGGGGTGTCAGGTAAGTCAGGTGTTAGGTAAGTTAATACAATCACTTGAAGTGCATCCCCAAGTTAAAATGACTTTCCTTCTCTTTTAAGTTCATAAGGCTTCAATTAAAAATGTTCGCCGTTTCATGAATTTTGCAGCAGTTTAATGAAGCAAAATAGGACAGTTTTGCTCATCATTAATCTTCAATTATTTTACTTCAAATATGACTACTAGTGGCTACTCTTTGGGGGTAAATTATCATATAATATAGAGTAGCTTGTAAATACTGTATAGCTAATACACATATAACAATGAAAATGATTTATATTACATTTAACTTATGCCCCCAGTAGTGTAACTGTAGAGAAAGCAGACCCAATGATTGCAATGGGTTTGGGGCATGGGTAGCCTAGACCATGGGTTTGCATCCACTTTAGTCATTCGAAAACTCCCCCCCCCCCCCCCCCGTTATTGCTCTTTTACCTACTCCGGTACAAGTGGGCAGGGATTGGGGGTCACAAGCAGCCTGGTAGGTAAATGTATATTTCAAAAGTATATGTATATTTGTGATATTACGTTTCCTTGTCTATGTAAAAAGATCCCATGTATTAGAAAAATGTAGGTTAGGCAGCTGTTATTCACTTTACTTGATATCTGACTTGTGAGTAACCCAACTGTCTGATACACCAGCAAACTAAAAGGAGGCACTTGGATTGAATGTGGGTCAATCAAAGAGATCTCTTATATAGTGAATAAAGTACCGCCTCTTGGCCAAAGGCCGAGTGTCTTTATATAGGTCATGGAAATCTGAGGTAACTTCAGATATCCTCATAGCCTCATAATAGTTATTTATTTTAATACACAAGTTTCAGTGAGTCATCTGACAGAAATGACATCACTACTCACCGTTTATAACTGATGATATCAGTACTCACCGTTTATAAGGATACAATTTACAAGATATTCATGGCTTTTGTGTATTATATACCAATATTTCACAGCTTTTATTCTTTAATCAGTTGCAGGGAATTTATTACAATTAAAATGAACATGCAACTGGTCACAAAAGCCCAGTGGACATTTTTGTATCAAAATGCTAGGCTAAAGGTTTGGTTTAAATGACATATTCAGTAATTGGATATATGATCATAACCATCCTATAGAATAATGTTCCTGAAACATATTCATTAATAAAGCATTTCCTGCAATTAGCAGGGAGAAGATTTCAGTTGGGAATATAATATTTTTCTTCCCTGTAGTTTGAAGTAATAAGCTGTAATGGATGGCTATTATCAAAAAAGGAAACTGCAAATATTAATGCAAACATGAACTTATTTACTTAAAGGGCAACAGTATACACATTTAAGAAATATTTTATAGGTACATAGGTACATTCCTAAGTAGCTTATTATAAGGACAATGTTTTACCACTGTTATGAATCGGTTTTGCTTCAGCACTTCCTGTCACTTCCTGGTTCTGCCAAGCAGAGGAGAAACGAATTAGCAGTCTGGTGAGACACCCTCTGAAAGTTATGTGCTCATGGGCTGCTTAGGGTTTGTTTGTGTAATGGTATATGAACTCTAAACAAATTTCCGTGTTAAGGGGTGAAAATTTAGTAGAAAAAATTAAATTAATGCTTTATACTGGCAAAAAATTCAATATATATATATATATAAATCCAAGATTTGCACAATTTTGGTGGACAAAATATTAATAATAATTAGGCTTTTCCATTGTCACCAGCCAGTAAGCAATGAGTGACATTTGTCAGGATTCTAACAAGACAAAAATAGCATTACATTTTCTCATGAGGAAATTGAAGCATTGGAAGTAATGATTGCTTATCCTTCTAGCTTTGTATGTGACAGAAAGTCCACTATGAGAGACATCTTGCTAAATTGAAGCAGGAGTGCTGGTTTCAAATGAATATTATTAAATATGTGCTTTAATTCACAAAAATGCACAGTCATGCACAGAGAATAATAAATGCTTTATTTTTAAGATCTCCTCAATTAAGAAAACCCTGCAAAGAATTATATAAATAAAACAAATATTTTTCCGGTTCCAGATTCAACCCACTTTTTCACAATGCAATGTGGTGTAATAAACTGTCAAGCACATATCCAAACATAAAAGGAAAACGACTTTGTCGGAAAGCCTGTAAAGCAAAATGTGTCTGACATGTGTATTCACTTTTATATGGCAGGTGATAGTAGAAAACTTTGCTTTATAAAAATGACAAAAAATAAGGAAATTGCAACTTTTCTCATTGAAGACAGTGGATGTGTCATGCATTGATCTTAGTGTCATAAGATCCAAAGACTTGTTGGATACAAGAGGGAAATACAAGAAAATAATAGGTATATGGGTCTTCAAAATCCTTTCAGATTGCAATTTTAACGTACAGTCTAATCAAACAGTGTTTTTGCATGTTGTGCTAATCGATATAAAGAAAATAAAACAACATACACAAAAGATATTAGTGCATTGTCGAAATCAGTAGCACACAAAAAGCGTAATATATGTTAAACAGGTAAAGTATATATATATGTATATATATATATATATATATATATATATATATATATATATATATATATATATATATATATATATATATATATATATATATATATATATATAATTGTACGGAGTGCACCATACTGGATCTCTGTGAGTATATATATATATATACACAATGAGTTACAGTCTGCATCTCGTATTGTCTCATACATATATGTTGAAGCTGAAATCTTCTGTAATCCCATATGCATTTTAGGCTTTATAAATACGACAAAATTTAGACGGCACTATGAACAAGACATGAATATGCAACAGGCCCGGTATTTTATATTTCATTGTTCTGTCCTTTTATGACATTGCACATTAAAGTGACTGCAGCTGTCATGCAAAAATCAGTCTACTTTAAATCTTCAACTATACTGCTCAGCGATAATACAAATGGAAACCAGGATACCAATTTAAGAAGTGTATTAAAAAAACCCAGATGCAAGTCACTGTGTTTTACTTTCCTTCAGAGGGAAAAAAAAAACTGGCATATTAAAAAGGAAGAAAGTCGGTCTATGAAAGGTATCATTTGTTTTATAAAAAGGGAAAGAACATACATTTTAATTCTTTAAACTGGCATGTCTGTATCTATTGTTGCATCTTCCGCTTCCAATGATCTCATCAACGTTTCTTATCTAAATTTTTTATTTTAAGTATAACTGAAATTACACTTGTAAGGAAAGGATTTGGCAAATTGCATTGATGTTGATTGTTTTAGATGTTTCATGTTAGACCTACACTAATTAGGAAATATATATCCTGTAAAAAATGCAAAATAATTATACAGATGGCATTATTCTAATGAGCAAACTTAAGGTTTGAAAAGAGAGAATCGTTATTATTATAAAGTATACATTAGATTTAGCCACTTAAAAACAAGTGCAGCAGGAGGAAAAGATGCCATGAAAAAAGAAAGACACACTTTACCCACTTTCTGAATTATACTGTAAGTGCTATACCTCTAGGTGTTTACATGCTGTTTAGGCACATTCGTAGGTGTTCATGACTGTTTACACCCAATGATGTCACTGGCACTGCAAACATGTCTTGCCACCAACTGTATGTAAACTCTCCCCCTTCAAAACCCTACTCATGTTGGTTTTGAAATTGTCAGAACTTTAAGCCCATTTGTCTGAGCCATGTATGATCCATGAGTATTGCAGTTTTCTATGCTGACTTGCCAGAACGACATTTGCAATTGTTCCTTTTCTGCCCTCCCTGATTCAGAAAAACTGTGGCTAAAATGGAGGTTGATTTCTGCATAGTGTTCAGATTCAACCTTAGAGGTCTAACAGATTCTGATTACATCACAGAATGGGTACCATAGGGACCCATAGGAACAATGTCCCTATGGCTTCATTCCCTACAAGTACCTCATTTCCTTTATGCTGGGTTAAAACCCATGTGACCAATTCTACCTGTTTTGCATACCCAGTTCATTGACTGTTAGGTTGTTGACCATATCGTGCATTACTGTAACATAGTGCTTGGCAGGGAATGGTCCTTCCTCTTTGGCCTCCAGCAGTTAATATGGATGGATGTTCCATTGAGCCTGGAGTCAACAAGGCCCCAGAACTGTTAGGCCCTAAAGGGTCAACCCCCTCAGAGAAGTAGGGGTACAGCAACCCCTGTGAATGAGGTTAGCTATATATGTTATAGCCCTCTCTAGGAAGAGAGAATGTGTCAGTTAAGCTAGCAAGAGCAGCTTTGCACTCCAACCAGGAGGACAGAAGGGAGTAGCTCTCCCTCAGGCTTTACTTTGCCTGTAGTGAAGGGACCGCAGTACTGACAAGGGAAACAGGCTATTGATCTATCCCTATTACACATCTACTGTAGGGGATCTGGACCACATGAGATAATGAAACCCTAAAGGGTACACTTTCAACTCCCCATACTATTCCTTCAGTGGTGCTATTCTGTTCTGCATATGCTACCCCTGCAATTGTACTAACTCTTTATACTGCTACCTCATTGCTGTGAGTGTTGCCATCCCTACAGTTGAATAAACTACATTTTATTTTTGTTTGCAAAGAACCCCTGGCACCCTTCTTCTATTATTTTAGACTTTTGGCAGTATAGATGTGCAGTTTAACAACAACCTCAGCTGCTCTTTCCACTTAGCAAAAGCCAATCCTATTGAAAGAGGATCCAGTGTAGCCCATGCTCTACTCCTCTAGTTGGTATTTGCCTTTTTAAGCCAAATTAGGGTTACACATCCATGTTCCTCTCAGAGTCCTGAGAAGAAATAATATTTTGAAATGGTGTAAAAAATGGTATGTCATACATACCATCATTTTTCTCATTCTGGCCCACATACTGTAAGTGCCCTCAAATTGCTTCATTCTGTATCAGTGCCAAGACGTGCAACTAAATTGGTTAGAGGGACGGAAGACTTAAATTATGAGGGTAGACAAGGTTGGGGTTGTTTTCTCTGGAAAAAAGGCACTTGCGAGGGGACATGATTACACTTTACAAGTACATTAGAGGACATTATAGACAAATGGCAGGGGACCTTTTTACCCATAAAGATGATCATCGTACCAGAGGCCACCCCTTTAGACTAGAAGAAAAGAACTTTCATTTGAAGCAACGTAGGGGGTTCTTCACAGTCAGGACAGTGAGGTTGTGGAATGCAGTGCCGGGTGATGTTGTGATGGCTGATTCAGTTAATGCCTTTAAGAATGGCTTGGATGATTTTTTGGACAGACATAATATCAAAGGCTATTGTGATACTAAACTCTATAGTTAGTATAGGTATGGGTATATAGAATTTTAATTAAAAGTAGGGAGGGGTGTGTGTATGGATGCTGGGTTTTCATTTGGAGGGGTTGAACTTGATGGACTTTGTCTTTTTTCAACCCAATTTAACTATGTAACTATCTTTCTCTAATGATTTTAAATGAAAATTCCTTTGCACGTCACTGTATAGCAGGCACCAACAGCTGCAGCTCTCTACATGATGGTAGACTTTAGCTTCCTTTTTCTCAATCACAGCGAATTCTGTTGGGAAGACCAATCACAGCGAATTCTGTTGGGAAGACGGAAGTTAACAAGACCTGGAGGGCATCCATTTGCCATCACTACTTATCTAAAGCAGGAAACTTAGAATAACACGGATCTGCAAAAAATCCTGGGAGGTGGTCAAAATCTCAGCAGACAAGTTATAAGGCAAAAAAGAAATATCAAAAAAGGCAACACATTTACATGATAGGCAAAGCAATTAATGAAGATGTACCTTGACAAAGGAGATTTCTCTGTAAATCTGTACTAGAATACAACCCGTGAATGATCCATTAAGTGATTTTAAGTTTCCATTTTGATATCCAAAACAAAACCTTAGGATACATACTGTACAGTATTGTTTATCCTCACAAGTGCAACTAGTAGTGACCTTATGAAATGATCAGATCTGGCAGCATATGGGCAACTTAGGACATTTCTTCATTTAATATGTTTACTTTGTAGAATATGGACTTTTACATTTTGGTGTGGTACAAAGCATATTTATTTTCAGTTAATATTATTACAAGGGTTATTATACTTATTATAATCATATTATTATTATAAGGGTTTTTTTACAAACCAACAGTACTACTAACAGTGCAAAAAGCATCCCTTTCTGCCACAAATGATACATCTGTGAAGTACAGAGAACCACTTCCAGTTTTGTAAGACACAATATATTTCTAAGTACAATTGCTGTTTCAGCTTAGTCTGGTGTCTGCTTGGTAGCACTTTTACAATATAGGTGTGATATTATACAGCATACAGTGCTCACACCTTAAAGGTGTCAGATGTTCTTTTCTATCACCTGCATGTAACCTCATGTTTATACATTTATGCACTTCAGTAATTTTAATGCTGTTGGGCAGGTTAAAGCTTTTGTAACTGTTATTGTGTCTTCAAAATATCATGTTTGATAACAAATATGGCTCAAAGAGTCATATTCAGCAATGATAACTAGAACCTTTAAAGGGCAAAGAGATTAAAGTGAGTCATCTCTAAATTGATGTGAAGCAAGAAAGCCTAACATGAACAAGAGTACTGCAAAAAAAAAAAATCTTACAGTCACTTAGATGCTGTCTAGCAAAGTAGCTGCAGAAATAAAGTGCCTCCAGCCCTTTATTTAAGATACAATGAGGCTCTACAACATGGAGTGAGAATGTTTTGGTGCCTTGATTTTGTACAATTTTGGACAAAGTTACTATTCTCCTGAAAAATAAATATATATTTTGTGTTTTACAAACCATCCTTTAAAAAATATTCCTGTAAAAACCTGGACCCACAAATACTTTCAAATACTCGTCAACTGCTGAAAGTTATCTTTAGCAACAATGTGACTGCATACAAAACTTTGTTTTTGTAATTCAGAAAGATAACATTTTATTACAAAAACCACAAAGCACAATCATATTCCTATCCTTCATCAGAGGCTTAATTATTTTAAAACATTTTTCCATACCCCTTTAATCTGGAAGACAGAGAGGCATCTGCTGTGCACCTGAAATTCTCAGTAACAAGTAATTTTCTCTTTTACAAGGCACAAAACATGCAACAAACAGAAGGTAATTTTTTCCTGTTTTTATAAAATCATGCTGATCAAAACAGATGCGTTTGAGGGCATATGCTTTCGACAGAAACTATCAAAGTTAACTGTAGCTACATATGGTGACAGAGGTCTCCTTTATTCCCCAAGATGAGCAAAAAGCCACCTTTGAAATGCATAGACAACATTTTCAATTTAGTACTGTGACTACATGCTGATCACAATAAAAAAAACCCCTGTTGAGTTAACCAGTGTTAGTAGTAGTTGTTGCAGTATGTTCTTTTACATCAGTTTATGAGAAAAATAAGGGACATCATTTACTTAGACCCCAGACAGAATTTGGCTGGAGTAAAACCCTTTCCTAGTGCCACAGCCTGCATCAAGGGGGTACATCCCCCACCACTTGAGAATACAGCACTGACTAATGAATGTCCTATACAAGCCAAGTTCTCTGCACACTTTTCACTATAGTTTTAGTTATGAGATGTACCCAGTTTTAGGTTTTAAATAACTTTATGCCTATTGTTTAATTTGAAAAAAAAGTATAGTTTTTCTAATGCTTTGTACTACAAAGCGCAGAATAGTAAAATTGAAAACAAGTGCCTTTTATACGCTCTATTTTTTTCTATTCAGCTGGTCAAAGGAATTGTTAAAGGAGAAGGTAATCAGCTTCCGTCAGGGTCAGACTGGGCAGACAGGACATCGAGAAAAATGTGGCTGGCCCTGACCCTCGTGGGCCCTGCCGGTCCAGTCAGATATGGGGCCCCCCAGCATGGCTGGATGAAAAAAAAGGTATACTTGCAGGGGATGGTTGGGGCTCAAGCAGGAAGGGGCAGAGGGAGCTTTGTGGCTGAGATGGGGGGCTCGGGGGACTTGTGAGGGGCCCTGAGGCAGCAGCCCCGATGGGCCCCAGGTGCCCCAGTCTGATGCTGACTTCAATATAACGGTACTTTTATAAGTTTGAATAATAGGAGCTACAGTAAAAGACAGGCAGTTATTATACAGAACATTTTATTTAACTTAATCATAAGGTTGGCAACCTACGCTGTACTCTATTTCACCAATCAGTTCACTGGCCACATATTGTTCTTTCTGGCCTGCCACCAAATGTCCAATAATACTGTTCATTCATGGTGGTTGCCTATAAAGGAGATCTAAGTGGAACTGCATTGTCATTTTTCCTTTCTGTATTTGACAATGCTGTAAAGAAACATCTGCTAATAGGAGTTTGATACTGCTCCCTATCCAAATTTTTTGCACATGGCTTGACTGCTTGACCCTGCCTGGGTTTACATTCCTACCATTGCTCATTCAAACACGAGGGATTAAGGTAAGGAAAAAGGTAAGAAAAAAAATATAATACAGATCAATAAACATTCAATAATAAATGATAAATAAAATAAAAATAGGCAAGCCCTAATTAATCAGCTGAAGATGGTCAGAGTGCATCTAGTCCTTTGAAAACAGCTGAAATTTCAGTAAACTAAATTTATCATTACTATCATTCAGATTGAAATATATGGGGGCACATTTACCTAGGGTAGAATATCGAGGGTTAATTAACCCTCGATATTCGACCATCGAAGTAAAATCCTTCTACTTCGAATATCGAAGTCAAGGATTTTGCGCTATTTCTACAATCGAACGAAGGATATTCCTTCGATCAGGAAATTGTTAGGAAGCCTATGGGGACCTTCCCCATAGGCTAACATTGGCCTTGGTAGGTTTTAGGTGGCGAACTAGGGGGTCGAAGAATTTTTAAAAGAGACAGTACTTCGACTATCGAATGGTCGAATAGTCGAACGATTTTTAGTTCGCATCGTTCAATTCGAAGTTGAAAGTCGTAGTCGAAGGTCAAAGTAGCCCATTCGATGGTCAAAGAGCCATATTCGACCATTCGAAATTCAAACTATTTTTCCTCTATTCCTTCACTCGAACTAAGTAAATGGGCCCCATGGAGTTAAAGCAATGGTGTGGTTTTAATTAATAAAACACAGTAGCATATACAGGTTATACATATATTAAGTTAAATAACAATATAGAACTCTGCAGATGGTGTTAAATGGCATTATATTTTGAATTATCTGTTTTAGGCAAGATTATCGGGCTCATCTAATTTTGAACTGTATGCAGAGGCTAGAGCACTAATGGGCACAAACTGTGCCCCTGGGCAATTCACAGAGCACTTAAGCCCAGAGCAATAGTCTTTGCAGGTGGACCTCTATACCTTTCACTATATTTATAATGAGCAGGTTAAAGCACAGTTTGCTGCAAGTCAGTACATGGTATTGGGGTTTGTTGTTCCTTGTGGTCCCTGGTGTTCCCTAACCTGTATGTCTGAAATACACAAACTAGGGTTATTCAAGGGGATAGCCACATGCCAGCCAACATTTTCCCTCTGTGAACGTACTAAGGAGTATAATATTGGAAAAAACTCTACATATATGATAGGTAGGACTGAACTGTAGTGTTCAACTTTAGTTTTAGAATTCAATAGTAAGTTATTTACTGTTTACCCTTCTAATATGCAATGGATGATGAGATGGAGGAGAAATAGCACAGATACAGTATACAGTACTTCTCTGACTACTGATAATACTTTTGAGGTCTAGGTAGCTGCCTAGTTTCAGATTCATTTCTTCCCACTTAATAGATGTTGAGTCAAATACCAAACCACCCAGTTATTAATGAACTATACAGCTTTAGTAAAGGAAAACAACATATTCAACCCACAGCATATTTTACCTGCACAAAGGCTTAATTAGGATCCATATTAATAAATTTCATGAATAGTGCAAGCTAAAAAAACAGTAGCATATCTATTCAGGTGGGGGGGGGGGTGCATGCAGGTACATTTCCAGTAGGGGGTGAAAGCTGTAGGAGAAGAAAATTGGCATCTGCTGGAGTTACTCTTCTGCTATAAAAAGATTTGCAGATTTACCTTTTGTAAAATAACTACTCATGATCTGAGCTAATATTGAAGACTCTTTATCTGTTTTGCTTTGTGCAAACTCCAGATATATTTGAGTACATTTCCTCCGTAATTATTCAAAACATTATTTAAAGTGCTTGGTTTTAGAAAACAGCTTAATAAACTATATAACGAAATCTTGTCAAATGTTACAAGTAAAACACCTAGCTATTTTTATCGTATATTTAAAAACAGACAAATATGAGCTAAAATGTCCTATTCTCCCCATAAGAAAGTTGTCTTTAATTAATGTTTAATTCCCCATGAAAAAATGAAGTTTGCAGCACACAGACTGAATGTCCTTTCTTTCCCTATAGAGCCCAATTATCCCTCTGTATCCAGTGATCCAAATGACAGAATTTGATTTATTGCTCTCACTCCAGCAATACAATAGCTTTGAAATCTACCATCGGCATTATCTGCTGCTTTGCACTTATACATGTTTCTGACCAAAAACGAATCATTGTTCTCGTTCTTTCAATGTTAACTCAGATATGAAAATGGTTATAGCACTTTTGACCCTTTGATTTGGCCTAACAACCAGCTCAATATGAAGTGCACATTGAGGCCACACTGTTTTTAATACACTCCTGGGCATTTCATATACCCAGTGTATTCATGTCCGATATTGCTCAGTGTCCATGCAAAGCACAGCATTGATCAGACAGAAAAGTAGCAATGGCTAAACTTATGTTCTGGCTAATTCTATAAACCCATAGACAATGCACTATGCAAGTGAATATGCAATGACAGGTTTCAAATACCTGTCCTGTAAAAGTTTGAAAAGACACAATACTTGGTTCAAATGCTTGGTTAAAATAATTTAATTGCATCCAGAAATAAGACAATTTCCGAAAAGCAAAATTACCATTTGACAGCTTATTTTGGTGTCCCCTAAAATCAGGAAAAACCTGCTCCCAAGACTCAGACTCCAGTTGCACGTCAACATTATATTTAACCTTAAATGCCATTTAAGTGACTGCAAAGACAAAACTATAACAAAGAAAGAGTAATTGCACAGTAGAGAAAGTCAGCACAATTAAAGAAACATTACCCGCCTAACTCCTCCAGCTTTTTAGAAAATGCAATAATACGTCAAAAAGAGAGCACGCATTACTAAGCAGATCCTACAAGCCGCATACCATTAAATGATATTTGATATTTTAAAAAGGTGGGAAGATAATGCAATTTTGGTTAATTGATTTCTTGGCAGTTATGTGTTCTTTGATAAATGCGCTAAATCAAATAGCAACTAAAACGGGCTTGCTGATACAGAGCAGCTATGTGATTCTATTATCCATCCAGCTCTTTGTCTTTTAGAAGGGTGTGTGCAACAACAAGACTGTGGATAATCAATTTAGCATTATAAAATGGTTAACAAGATCCTGTGTACCTCAGCTTAATGTGTTTGCTTGGAGAAACCAAAGCACTATAAGCCAAATAAATACTTTGCCAATTGTTCCTATAACCTTTCAGAATTGCCATGTCCTTAGTTTGAACACTCACTGCTAAAGTTGCCGCACGCATCTAAAGATTTTTGACGCGGGTGAATTTTTGCTCCAGTTTCGCAAATGTATTTGTCAACAGCGAAACACGGAGATTCACGACTGGCGAATTTACGCGCCCTTCACTAATGAGTACAGAAAAAAATCACTGCAGGTTTCCTTAATGATTGCTTGAGCAATCATAAATAGACCCCTGTTTTCTACTGTTCAAATCACTGTACAAATGGTGCAAAGAAAAAACAAAAGATAAGTTTCCTATAGTCAGACTTTAATGATTTAGTTTATACATAATGTATAAAGTATACTGTACAGTTTTTACAACTGTAGATGTTTTGCTATATTTTGCTATGGACAGAATCAAATCAGATCTTAGAGAAGACAAATGATTTTTAGTTTGGCATATTCAGCAATGAATGTCATGTATTTATTCTAATATCTAAGGATCGGGAAAATGAGCAGGTCTCCTTGAAGTTGTTAATGTTTACGGGGAATATAAAGAATCTCATGTGTTTCCCCTGGGAGCTACTATAGAGTTTAATGTATACTGTACATATTGTATTTTCAACTGACAAAGTATTTGATTATTTGATAAGGAGAAATTGTTATATATAATGTCTATTGAAAAGATTTTTAAGCAAGAATTCTTATTAAAAATAAACAATGTGAAATATTTAAGTAATTACGTTCTTTAAAAATTGTGTACACATTTTTAAATTTGAACATACTGTATTTTATCTGCATAAATTAATATATACGGTTCTACCTTTGTCAGGTTGTACAGTTCTTGCTGTAGGCATGATCAGTGGTCCTTAACTAAAATATAAATGGTCAATTTAACAGGACAATATGCACATAACCACATAAATAGGGCCTGTACTGAGAACACATTTTTCCTTATTTCTTCATTTTCAAATAATAGTAGGTTATTATTTTGTTTTACCAGTCATAAAAAAATAAGCCTAAGCAAAATCATTTATTCTTCTTAAAAATCGAATGTCTCTTCAAAATGTATATTTTGTGAGAATGTTATGTAGAAAATGTTCAATGAGTATTTTTATGAGATGATCACTCCTACTGTTGAAGGATATCATGATGGTATGCTCATGTCATACTAGATCATGGTGCATATGCATATATGGTAGATTTATTTATGTATAGAATTTTTTTTCAGCTAAAATGATTTAGTATTGCGATCATTGCTATAGTAGAAATTACTGGA
Organism: Xenopus laevis; assembly: GCF_017654675.1. Taxonomy (NCBI): domain Eukaryota; kingdom Metazoa; phylum Chordata; class Amphibia; order Anura; family Pipidae; genus Xenopus; species Xenopus laevis. The sequence goes on along the minus strand of NC_054372.1, from coordinate 115,033,107 downwards.
AATTCATTATTATTCTCAATGTGACTATTTAGAAAAAAAAACATTATAACATCTGATGACATTGCCTATAGCTATTTTGTTTAATATAAATCCTTAATATGTACAACCGTCTCTACAGATAAAATAATACACAATTCTAGTACAATCAACAATGTGTTCTCAGTTAGCAAGTTTTGATGCTACTTAGTTGTGTAGAAACCCAAAAATATACAGTAAAGAAGTATATACTCCATGCAATGACAAAATTGTTTGGTATGGTGAAATAGGCTATCATAGAAAGAATTCACCTGATTGTATGGTGATGCAAATTCAGGATACAGGTTACATGTTTTTTGAGCAATTAAAGATTTCTGTATGCATTTAGTGAGTTTAAGGATAAAAGAAGTATGTAGTGAAAAATGTGTCTGTTTATTTAATGATATGCCGGTGCTGTAACCATCAAATATATGTTAAATATTAGTTAATTAGAATTTAATATTACTCACCAATGGTTTGAGGGAGGGGGCCTTGACCAGGCTAGGATGGCAGGGATTACTTGGTATATAAGAGGGGTTACAGAGAGTACTGTTTCCTTTTCTGTTTGGTATAATTTGGAAGGAAAATACAATAGGCTGAATGAAATTTATGCTATCTCTCCCTTTTTCAATGCAGAGTGGTGGGCTCATATTAGTCACAGATGTGGTTTGAAAGGGGAAGTGTAAAAGGGCTGGTCTTCCCCTGCTTTGTAGAACAGTTCAATAGCTCCTTGGGTATTGATCCCAGGTAGAAAACTGCCATAAAAAAAACTATTTTTTTTTTTAGTGAAACAAAGCACAAGGGGAAAATCTGATCTGATATTGGTGCTTTTTCTTTTTTTTCAGCCACAAAAAAAAATGCATGGCCAAATTTTGAAATTTGTGGGGTTTTTTTTGTTTTTTTTTCCTGTACATTAAAATTAGAGACACTTTAAGGATGAATGGGAATCTTAAAAGGCAAATACTCTTGTATTAAATATGGTCGTAGATCATATATATTTATGTCATGGCTGTCTGGTTTGGTTGTGGATGGGCATTACATGGTCCTAGGTTGTTAAGCACTGTGTATTCAGGTACGAGGAATAATTAAATTAAACTCAGATATGTGCCTGTGTCAAGGTATTTTTTTTTAGCGAAACAAAGCACAAGGGGAAAATCTGATCTGATATTGGCGCTTTTTCTTTTTTTTCAGCCACAAAAAAATGCATGCCCAAATTTTGAAATTTGTGTTTTTTTTGTTTATTTTTCCTGTACATTAAAATTAGAGACACTTTAAGGGTGAATGGGAATCTTAAAAGGCAAATATTCTTGTATTAAATATGGTCCCTGATCATATATATTTATGTCATGGCTGTCTGGTTTGGTTGTGGATGGGCATTACATGGTCCTAGGTTGTTAAGCACTATGGGGCAAATTTACTAAAGGGCGAAGTGACTAACAGTAGAGAAAATTAGTCAGCATGACGTCATTTCGTTACTTCGCCGATTTACTAATGGGCACTGGCGTAACTTCGCTAGCGAAGGAGATAGACTCTAGCGCCACTTCGCACTCTTACACCAGGCAAAATTTCACTCTGGCGAAAGAGCTTTACTTTGCAAATTCACTTAGATAAGCATTTTACTAAATGTTACCTGTTCCGCCAGACTTGCAAAAGTCAGGAAAATATTTTTTGAGTACCCGGGCTACCCCAAACTATACAGTGGGCACATGGGTAGGGGATTATAACAACTCTATTTCATTGTATTAAGGTTTCCCTGGGCTTGTGTAGTGTAATCTATTTGTTGCAACATATACGTCCATTCAACTTTAACTTCCTGCCATTTGCAAATTAGCCAATGATAGTGCAACTTTGCTTCACTTGGTGCAGTAAAGCTAGTGCAACTTCACCAGAGTTCGGCACCCTGGACGCAACTTCGGATTTTAGGGAATTTGCATTGTACTGGTGAATCTATGCCTGGCAAAGTGTTGCAATGTGATCGAAGCCGTCACTGGGGAATTTACGGAGGTTCGTGAATTTGCCCCTATGTATCCAGGTATGAGGAATAATTAAACCCAGATATGTGCCTGTGTCAAGGTAGGACTTACACAATCTGTTCAGGTCTGATACAAATGGGTTGGTTCTTTGTTCCATTACACTTTTTAAACATCTGATAAAGACTGATTATTACACTGCAAAACTGTGGAAAAGTGACCAAAACACAACAAAATTATTTGTGTTACCTAACTTGTTTTACCTCTTCTAAAACTGGTTATTTCTTTACATTTTTCTTAAGAGGACAAACTTACATACTGTATGTCTGTGTATTTTAATACACAATGAATTTTTTAAAAAGATTTGAAAGAGAATAAAACATAAAATGTGGCATGTGGCAATGTTGGCCCACCCCGACAGATGATTAGTATTTAACTGATTTGCTAGGCCTTTATTTAAGTTAGGTAAAGTAAAAGCTAATGCTTAATAAATTATCTGACAACTGTATCTTAACAGGGTGCTTACACTCAACAGCTCTATGCTGTGGAATTGCCTTTAGGCTCTTAACCTTGTGCCTGTAGCACGTATTTTGGAATGGGATAGGGTTTTAGGAGAGATGCAAGGTACAGTCTTACAGGAAATGAACTTTTGTCAGCATTGCTATGATTAAACAGATTGCCAGAGGCATATGTTAGTAAAATGTTGCAAAAATAATGAGAAACATTTATAGCATTTTCTATTGAACATATCATTTTGGAGCAGAGGAGAGGTGAGTTTTACTATTTTACCGAGTACTTATAGGTCAAAGCACTGAAAAACGTTATTTAAAAATTTTAAATTAAAATTGGCAGCAGGGCTCCAAATAATTCTGTTCAGAGATGCACTACTCTAGTGTGAGCATAGCATCATGTATTAATGAGACTTTATAAACAATGCTTTCTTGTATTTTTGTTCTCTGTGTGACAGATTTTAGAGTATTTAGACTTAAATAGCAAAAGACAAGCATTCATTTTCATATTTATTTTTCTTTTAACATATTTTAATACACCCAATAGTTAGGTGTTATTTAGTGAGCTCCTAATTTTTCTGGTTAGACATTTTAAGGGGAAAATACAATTTTTTCGGAGAAATAAAACCAAAATTTTTTTGGAATTTATTAAAGTCCATTGGTCCATCTAAAAAACAGATCCGCCGAGAACATGTAAAAGTCGGAAAAATTGGAAGATTTTCTGAGCTGCGCTGGGTTTCTGACAAAATTGTACCTTTTGGGGGATTTTACGAAAAAAATGTAGGTTTTGAGAGCAAAATCATAGGATTCTGTTTTTTTACGATTTTATCGTGAAGAAAAATATGTGAACTTTTTGGATTGTGATAAATAACCCTTAAGTGTTAAAATTATTTTATTGTTTAGTTTGTCATGAAAAATATTGATTCCACAATAAATTCATTCATTTGAAAGTTTTCTTTTTATTTTATGAGTAATTGCATTCTGCATGATGTTGCGATCTCTAATAAAAACATAATGTACTCATACAGGTCCTGCTATAGTAACATAGTAACCTAATTAACTGCTAGTTGATCCAGAACAAGGCAAAAACCTCATCTGAAACCTATGCCTTCCTAACTATAGGATGGCAATTACACCAGCCCTGGATCAAATTTTTAGTAAGAGGTTATTATGAGGATTAATTAATGAAAGAGATAGTTCAATCAATATATACCTTTATTAACAAAAGCTATTGACACAAATCTACAGTACAATACACATACACAATAAGTTATTCTACAAAGAATACATAAATATTTACAAAGAAAATAAATTATAGATACAGTATGTTAGATCTAAATCCTCTTCTGTTGGGTCTGACATATGTGTCCTCACTGCATGAACACCAGGAATTCTCTGAATAACTTAATCCATTCGATTAACCTTATGACTGACCATAGGTACATGTGTCAGATTCTGACTGGTCACTGAACATTAAGTAAGTCTTAGGGAGTTGGTCATGTAGTCCTGAGGTAATTCAGTCAAGGGTTAGGACAATGAAAGGTGGGGAAAGAAGCTTGAGGACAAAAGGACTTTTTTGGATTTACAACTACCCTTGTTGGGGAGAGCAACTGTCTGCTAAATTGGATGTGTTTGAAGCTTGCATCTGTAGATCAACATAAA